>NC_134834.1:25454919-25526898 GCF_004210375.1 Tachypleus tridentatus
GTTTTAATTTTTCATCAGTCGTTAAGGTAACGTGTTCTGACTAACCCTAAATAAAGGATATTAAAATGATGGTTATAATGACTTGCAGGGAATTTTAGTTTTAATGTCACGCTGCAAATCCCAACTTTGCTTTCTTTCTCTGCTCACGTGGCGCTAAAATATTATGTAATATGCGAGGAGGTCAGGTTAATGAGGTCGCGTCATACAAGGACTTCATAGAAAGATATATTATACAACTCTTTCGATTTAAGTGTTAAATTAAGCAGCTGTTGGGAGGGTAGGGGTATGGATCAGCAGGCTAGCATTAATTTGCCTTCTTAACAGCAGCTGGTCAAGTGAATAACATCAAAAATAATACTGTTATTGAATTTTGTAATTTGAAAACGTCTTCTCATCAGTTTGGTTTTCTCAGAATTCTTCCTAATATGAGTATTAATAATATCTTTATTTGATGGTGGATGAGTGGAACTCGTTTTTACATATTCATTCGAGCAGAATATAGCGCATTCTTATTAAAAACATATATCTAATTTATGGTTTGTTTGTGGAATTAGTTGTTGATACCAGATACAACTGAAGTATATGTGTTTGGATGTTATACAAATCACACCGTAGCGATGTCTGTCGGACTCGGACATAAACTGTACGTATGTCAGCCTCTGTAATCAGGAGGTTACAATGCCAGATCCACACCGTAAGGTTTTCTTGTAATTAAGAACCTCACTGTGTCTTGTAATTAGCAGATTCCTTTCATAGAACTCTGGATAAATTGTTTATAATTTTCTTCGCTATAGTTATCGCTGCGATAAGAAAAAACACCATTTCTCTCCTGTTAAAAGACTAATATAACAACCTCGGGTTCACCTCCTTCCCTGACCAACGTATACTCCATCACCCGTCGAATTTCATCACATGAATTTTTAAAAAGATCCCTTTTGAAAGTGACATCGTTACTGTGAGCTGCTTGATGTCTTAATTTTACACAATAAGGGAAGAAACCGGTGATTTTTCCTGAAGCTTTGTGTATATAAATGGTTTCTCAAACACTTGCGCTTTAAATAAATTATTTAAGCACACACATATGTTAAGTGCTTCACTTTGCACTTTTCAACAGCACAGGCCAAGTGTTTTATTTCTATCTAACAAGTTTTATTCAATATTTCCAACAAGTCATAATTCGAATCAAGTCCACCATGCTTACGGAATATAATACAGAATTGTAACAAAAGGTATAGGAGTAATAGCCTACAACCACTGTTTTACACACCTATAATAAGTTATTATCATAATTACGTACGTATTAGTGAGCTTCGTGCAAACTATCAACTACTTATGGTTTGAACAAGAAGAAGATGCTTTAAACAGTTGTTGTTATTTTGAATTAATCACAAAGCTACACAATAGGCTATCTGTACTCTGCCCACCACGAGTATCGAAACCCGGTTTTTAGCGTTGTAAGTCCGCAGATATACCGCTGAGCCACTGGGAGCGCTTTAAACAGAACATTAATATTAAATGCACAACAGATAAACTGAACCTGGTGAAATGTATTAACAATGTTGGGTGAAGAGAATACAAAGAGATAGCACAATAAATGAAAGTTTATTAATGTACTTCATTTTGTACCCTTCTACTTCATATGGATTCGGTTCATCTTTTGAACCAGGGAGGACAAGGTTCAGCCTGATCTTTTCCCCCCTTAATTTCTATGTTTCTTTTGGGGTTTTTTATTTCGAGCAAAACTGCTCAATGGTTGTCTGTGCTAGCCGTTTCTAATTTAGCAATGACAAACTGAAAGAAAGTCATCACTACATCCATCAACTCTTGGGGCGCTATTTTAACAACTAATAGTGGGATTGACCGTCACTTATGACGCCCCAGCGGCTGAAAGGACGAGCATCTCCGGTGACGGGGATTCGAACTCGAAATCACAAAAGAAGCCAGAACAATGCTCTGTCGAAACATGCAGTATGTATTAAAATTTTTGGTTCCGCACGGTTAGATGGTTAGGGCTCTTAATTTGAGGGTTCTGGGTTCGAATTCCCGTCACACCAAACACGCTCGCCCATTTAGCCGTGGGGACGTTATAACATTTCTATCAATCCCCCTATTTGTTGGTAAAAGAGTAACCCAGGAGTTGGCGGTGGGTGGTGATGACTAGTTGCCTTTCCTCTAGCCTTACACTACTAAATTAGGGATGACTAGCGCAGATAGCCCTCGTGCAGCTTTGCGCGAAATTGAAAAGAAACCAAACCAACTCTTTATTATGTTTAAAAAAATCGTTGTGTAGCATGCTTCCTTACATAGGAAATCTAGATAGTTAAAATTACCATCTTGAGAGCTGAATGATAAAAGTGCTTTTACAAACACCGGTGATTTGTAGGCAGCCTAAATTAGGATATTTTCACTGAATTCGTTTCAATAGTTGTTTATCAAAACTTGTCTAGGTGTGTATGCATGTGTATATCTATAAACCTTATCACAGAAATTTGTACAAAACAGACTTTAGATACGTTCTTTGTGCTTCACTTAATTTGATTTGTAGGGGGCGTTAATAACCCACTAGGATGTGTTTTTTTATGACGTAACTGAGTTGGCTCTGTAAAAGTTTTTTTGAAACGTTTTCAAATCACCTTTGTTTAAAGCTCTCCGACGCCTGTAAACTGAGTATTTTTTGCTTCTTTATTTATATAAATATATTTAGAAGAGGAACGCTGTAAAAACTATTAAGCTAGGGACTTGTCGGACCCACGAGAACTTTAGAGTTGTGCATAATTTACCATTAAGATGTCAACAAAGGTCATGCTGCCAACAGTCGGAACGCCGTCACGTCAAACCAGAGGTAATCGATCTGTTCTAGCACACCTTCAGTTTATGAGAACTTATGAATGAAAACAAAGAATAATGTATAGCATTATTTCAACCAAATTATATCTGCTACATCCATTGCTGACGAGGCCTTTCGTACAATACCATGACTCGTCAAGCCGGCTGCGACGTAACAGGCAGAATAGCGGTTGAAAAGCAATTTATATTGTTAAAGGGAATGAACATTAATAACTTTTCTAAGAACAATTTTTAGACATATTGGTTTCATATATTCCGCTGGCTATCAGACCATTAACAACAATTGTTATGGTATGGGTAGATTAAATTATTGAAATACATCTTTTATTAATTCTATATGAGGCATTTACAGACTAGAATTTGGGTAAGAATCAATAAAACAGTATTATTACTTTTCAACGTCAGATATTTATGATAATTATTTATTTCACTTGATAGGCCCGGCATGGCCAGGTGTTTGGGGCGCTTGACTCATTATCTGAGGGTTCTGGGTTCGAATCCCAGTCACACCAAACATGTCCGCCATTTTAGCCGTGGGGACGCTATAACATGCGATCAATCCCACTAGTCGTTGGTAAAAGGGTACCCCAATAGTTGGCTAGCTGCCTTCTTTCTAGTCTTACACTGCTAAACTGGTGACGGCTGGCGCAGATAGCCCTCTTGTAGCTTTGCGCGAAATTCAAAAATAAACAAACAATTTATTGTACTTGAATTAACTTTTAGTGTTGAGAGCGGAACTGCAAACCAGAGGAAGTAGTTCTGTTCTTTACCACCTGGGAGCGCATAGCGTTGGAAATTTTGTAGTTTTCACAGGTGATTAACACATCTTAGTAAAATATTATTGTGGTCGCTATAAGGCTTACTCAAAACTGTATCATGAGATATCAATCAATATAAGCCAACAGGTGTGAATGAATGAGATTGGCTTCAACACTGATGACGTGTAAATAAAATCAAATTCAATAAGTATGTAAGCGAAAAAGGTTTATCCTATTTATAATATGGACCACAATGTTTATCAGATATTTTTTTTATGTGATAGTAAATTAACTTCCTATCCTACTTACAGGCAGTAAAACTTTGATGTTCTATAACATCCGAAGTCTTAACATCAAACGACTTCACAATAAAAGACACTTGACCTGTTGCCTGCCAAGTATTTCAGATGCTACAATACAACTCTTATGCTTCTTTATTTTGTAACTTTTTTGTGACGCCATTTTGGATCGAAAGTGAAACAATTTGTAAGTAGGTCAAATGCAGGTATGGTGCTAAAATTTAGCGTTGAAGTTAGGTATTATTGAGAACGAATTAACTCGTCCGTGGCACTGTGTTTGCGATCGGATTGGACGAGTTACCTCATCTATGGCCCTGAACGGGTTAAACAATCTTTGAAGCGTTGTTGGCGATATAAACAGTAAGAGTCTTAACACCAAACTAGCGGTGGCTCAGTGGTATGCTTGAGAGCCTACAACGTTAAAAATCGATTTTTAATCATAGGTGTGAGAGCCCGGCATGGCCAGGTGGTTAAGGTACTCGACTCGTAATCCGAGGGTCGTGGGTTCGATTCTCCGTCACACCAAAGAGCCACGCCCTTTCAGCCGTGGGGCGTTGTAATGTAACGGTCAATCCCATTATTCGTTGGTAAAAGAGTAGCCAAAGAGTTGGCGGTGGATGGTGATGACTAGCTTCCTTCCCTGTAGTCTTACACTGCTAAATTACGGACAACGAGCGCAGATAACTATTATGTAGCTTTGCGCGAAATTCAAACCACTCATAGCAGTGGGAACAGCGCAAATAGGAAGAAGAGGTCTAGTGTACCTGACCCTCCTGGGTATACAAATATATATATACAAACACCAGAGAGAGAGCAGATAGAGCGCAGTTTAGCGCTTAAAAAATTAAGAGTACATTACTCGATCGATAGTTTTTCGTTGACACCAGAGTAGTGTTTTAGTGTAAGTAATTATATATTCATTTCAAGTCTGTTGTCACAATAGTAAAATATAACCTCTAACTCTAATGGGCGCAGGATATAACCGGGTGTGGCTGGGTGCTTAGCGTAGAACCGGGTATGGCTGGGTGTTTAGAGAGCCGATCAGTGAATATGAGAATTTCTGTGATTTCGTGGTTTGTGCCTTGTTATCGCCAAAGAATTCGTAACTAATATTTTGTCGATGATTTAAGCAGACTGTCCAAAAATGAACAAATGGAGTTGAGATAAACGGTAACTGTCATGGTGGAAGAAAGACCTGAGATATTTTTATGAGCAGTCTTCCAAGATGTAATACTCAAATGTTTCACTGTTGTTGTTCATTCAACCTATTGACTAAATGTCTTCCTTCTAGTCTATCACTTTAAAATTACAGCCCAGCATGGCCAAGCGTGTTAATGCGTTCGACTCGTAATCCGAGGGTCTTGGGTTCGAATCTCGTTCGCGCCAAACATTCTCGCCCTGCCAGCCGTGGAGGCGTTATAATGTGACGGTCAATCCTACTATTCGTCAGTAAAAGTGTGCGTAGTCCAAGAGTTGGCGGTGGGTGGTGATGACTAGCTGCCTTCCGTCTAGTCTTACACTGCTAAATGAGAGATGGCTAGCGCAGATAGCTCTCGATTAGGTTTGCGCGAAATTCAAAAACAAACAAACTTTAAAATTAAAGGCTGCTAGCTCAGATATCTCTTTCATATTAGCTCTACTCGAAATTCAACAAATGAAGAAACACTCTAATGTTTTACAGTGTATTCAAGTAAAAACGTTTGAGGATATTCTGAATAAAACATAGCATAACAAAAACTGTGTTTTAAGACTTAGAAGTAAATTCTTATTAAATTTTAAACTAGAGTTTGTAACTTTACATATAAAACTATTCGTATAAACGATCTGTGTGTGATAGGGTTACGAGGATCTTATATTTCTGAACCCAGACTTGCAGCTGAGAAAATATAGAAAAATTTAAAGTTGATGTATGATAGATAAAAATAAAAAAAAAACGACAACAAAGCTTTGGAAAGATATTTTAAAACTATGTTTTAGGCTTGACATTTATATTCATATCGGGATATCTTTTTACATTTAGACGAAGTCTATCAGAAAAAAAATCGTTTTATACAAGAAAATTCCTTTTCTTTGTTTTTTAAAAAAACAATAAATTTATTTGTCTCCATAAAAAACAGCGTGAATTTTATTTTAGTGAACTAATGTAAAGTTGTTTTTTTATCTTTTGCTATGTTCTTTGCCTACCGTAGATATCGAAACTCAATTTTTAGGGTTGCAAGTTTAAGACTTACCGTTGAGCCATTAGAGGGCAACTGATGAAACATTCTCAACATATTTCTGTGTGAGCAAATTCTGAGGAGAAGGAAAAAAAATGAAAGATTCTCAAGGGTCGTTATTTCCATATTTTTCAAACCTGGTCTTACAGATGGATAGGATTAGTTTATTAAACGGGACGGACACAATTTTGAAATTCAAATTTTGTTTTATATAAAATAACGTTAACTCACACATTACTGTGGAAGAAATTGTATGTGTTCCCCATCCTACAAAAAAAAATATAGTTTTGGAATGATGTCCTGCACATGAATAAGAGATCAAAAGCATGTTTAGTCATCGCTTAAAGGCCCTCTACTGACTTAATATAAGTAGTATCCTTTAATCTTTGTTGCTCTCAGGGCTTCCTGGTGTACAGCGAGCAACATTTTTTTCTTGGTAAAGTGAAGAAAAAAGTGTATCGTATTTATTGAGGAGTCCCGACATGGCCAGGTGATTAAGGCGCTGAACTCGTAGTCTGAGGATCCCAGGTTCGAATCCCCGCCATTTCAGTCGTAGGGGCGTTATAACATGAAGGTCAATCCTACTATTTGTTAGTAAAAGAGTATTTCAAGAATTGGCTGCGGGTGATGATGACTAGCTGCCTTCGATCTAGTCTTACACTGCTAAATTAGGAGAGCTAGCGCAGATAGCTCTCTCATAGCTTTAAGTGAAGTTCAGAACAAACCAAGCTATACTTACTTATTAAGGATATGAAGAAAACTAAATGTGTTACACGTATTGAGGAAATGAAATAGGAAATGTGTTATACTTATTGAAAAATGAAATAGGAAATGTGTTATACTTATTAAGGAAATGAAGAAACCAAAATGTGTTATATTATTTAGAAAATGAAGAAAACAAAATGTGTTATACTTATTGAGAAAATGAAGAAAACAAAATGTGTTATATTATTTAGAAAATGAAGAAAACAAAATGTGTTATACTTATTGAGAAAATGAAGAAAACAAAATGTGTTATATTATTTAGAAAATGAAGAAAACAAAATGTGTTATACTTATTGAGAAAATGAAGAAAACAAAATGTGTCATACTTATTGATAAAATGAAGAAAACAAAATGTGTTATACTTATTGAGAAAATGAAGAAAACAAAATGTGTTATATTATTTAGAAAATGAAGAAAACAAAATGTGTTATACTTATTGAGAAAATGAAGAAAACAAAATGTGTTATACTTATTGAGAAAATGAAGAAAACAAAATGTGTTATACTTATTGAGAAAATGAAGAAAACAAAATGTGTTATATTATTTAGAAAATGAAGAAAACAAAATGTGTTATACTTATTGAGAAAATGAAGAAAACAAAATGTATATACTTGATAAAATGAAGAAAACAAAATGTGTTATACTTATTGAGAAAATGAAGAAAACAAAATGTGTTATATTATTTAGAAAATGAAGAAAACAAAATGTGTTATACTTATTGAGAAAATGAAGAAAACAAAATGTGTTATACTTATTGAGAAAATGAAGAAAACAAAATGTGTTATACTTATTGAGAAAATGAAGAAAACAAAATGTGTTATACTTATTGAGAAAATGAAGAAAACAAAATGTGTTATTATTGAGAAAATGAAGAAAACAAAATGTGTTATACTTATTGAGAAAATGAAGAAAACAAAATGTGTTATACTTATTGAGAAAATGAAGAAAACAAAATGTGTTATACTTATTGAGAAAATGAAGAAAACAAAATGTGTTATACTTATTGAAGAAATGAAGAAATGAAGAAAACAAAATTATAAAAATAAAGGTAACAGAAGAAAGAAATAATTTTACTAAAAGTAAAAAAAAACAAACAGGTTTGAATAAAAATGAAAAAACAAACTTTTAAGTTCCAAAAGGAACATTGATGTTGCAACATTCTGATAGCTAGATAAATATATATATATACAAGGAATTGGACAAAGAAATTAGTAGACGGACAGAAGAATGACCTGCAATAAGCATATACTTAGAGATAAATGATTTGAAACTTTTCTTTATTAATCTTTTTTAGGAATTATATTTTACTTACCTTTGACTTGAGGAAACGTTAACAGTGGAAATCTGCTACTGTACATTTGAGAAACATAAGACGTAGTTAACAAAGTTGTAATTATAATTTATTCAAGAATTATATTGATATACACGAAACGTAATGCCTTTGATGCTGATTATACGATGTTTTGTTTCGGGTACGATGTCGTGTTATTGGTTTAGTTTGTTTTGGAATTTCGCACAAAGCTACTCGAGGGCTATCTGTGCTAGCCGTCCCTAATTTAGCAGTGTAAGACTAGAGAGAAGGCAGTTAGTCATCACCACCCACCGCCAACTCTTGGGCTACTTTTTTAACCAACGAATAGTGGGATTGACCGTAACATTATAACGCCCCCACGGCTGAAAGGGTGAGCATGTTTGGTGCGACGGGGATTCGAACCCGCAACCCTAGGATTACGAGTTGAACGCCTTAACACGTTTGGCTATGCCGGGCCAACTATCTAGTCTCACGCTGGTGAATGAACCGAATTTACATCAGATTTTACATGACAGGTTGACGAATGGTTTGATCTGAAGCTGTATTTGTTTAATGCACCACACACCGAACAATTAACGTTCATGATTTTGAAACATAAAAAGAGATTTGTTTCGAAAGGAAAACTTGTCTCAGCCACCCAAGTATGGTTTGTTTTTCAGTCCTCGTAAGTTTGCTGTCAGTTCATCCTTAATAAAGTCCTTCTTTTGTAATCTGTTCCCCAATTAAGATAAAATCGTTTGATGAAGTTTGTTTTTAATTTCGCGCAAAGCTACATGAGAACAATCTGCGCTAGCCGTCCCTAATTTAGCAGTGGAAGACTAGGCGGAAGGCAGCTAGTCATCACAACCCACCGCCAACTCTTGGGCTACTCTTTTACCAACAAATAGTGGGATTGATCTTCACATTATAACGATTCCATGGCTGAAAGGACAAGGATGTTTGGTGTGATGAGGATTCAAACCCGCAACCCTCAGGATCTAGTTCTCCTGATATGTACAATCGTAAAATTAATACTTAACATTTTATGAAAACCAAAACCGTTCAACAAAAAAAATACTCAAAAAACTCAGCATAAAAACGCGGTTCATAAACCTTATATGTTCAACAAATACAGTTCCATATCAGAATAAGTGACGATACGTTTGGTTGGATGACGGATTTTGATTTTCATACAATGTAAATCTAAACTATAAGATAAATGTATTAATATACATATCGAAGTGGTAGATGATTCTCATATATATATATATATATATATATATACATAGTTGAATATGACATATTAAAACGATTTTGATTATGTAAGTCATCAATTCACATGACAACCATAGTCAAGATAATGTAATGGTAGTACGGAATGTATCACAACCATAATACGATGTTGGGTGCTACGTACAGATACTGTGATGCCACCAAAAACTGATCATTTTTGGGAACATATTTGTAAAAATCCTTTCATATGCCAAATTTTCATATAATCAGATCGGTAATTTACAATTTCCAAGACAAAGATGCCCCTCCACTCAATGGCTTTGAAAAATAAAGAAAATGGATCATTTAGGATCCCTAGATGATCTGAAAAGATACTTGCAACAAGTCGTACTCACGCCATAGTTAGTAGAATTCGGTGTTTTGTAGCAGGATAAGGTCCAAGAATTACAGATGTCAGTGATAAAAGCCATCCATGTGTACCAGAAAACAGAATGTAACATTATAAAAAAGGACCACCATCTGGTAATGTAATGCACGCCACATATACATAAGTTACTTCCACAACATATCAGGACAACCGTCAAATATATCATCATACAGTTGGAAAATGATACGGTAATTTTGTAATATTTAATTTGAAAACATACCGCTAAGGTCGTCTAATGGTTTCTGTGCAATAAGTCTGTTAAAATAAGCGCACTAAATAATGGAAAGCAGCTGGAATGAGAAGTGTACTTTAAATGTGACAGCGCTACGTCGGAGTCTTTTGCAATAGAAACTGCGCTGCAGGATTATTATCAAGATACACGGTTTTAAGACAAAGTATTACCGGACAACATGGACTTATCGAGGTGGTAAGACTCCAAAATCATTTTAATGTGGAATCATTCCCATTAGTTGGTTGGCTTGTACTAAGGTATTAAGTGTAGGGGAATGTATTCATAAATAATGTGTGTTAACATGATGTTTTAACCTTCCAAAATCTCGATTTTTAAAAATAATTAAACAAGCTGATAAATGTTTTTAGGCATCCAGTGACTCAGCGATATGTCTGCTGACTTACAACGCTAAAAAACGGATTTCGATACCGTGGTGGACAGAGCACAGATAGCAACATTGTGTTGACTTGTGCTTGATTCAAAAGACAAATGTCTTTAGTCTCTACCCCTTACAGATTGAAAGCTGTAATTTGAAGTTTATCATCGAAATTTACCTTAAATCTTAATATCTGAGAAGTTTAAACAATCGATACGTGTATAATAGATAAAACTTATTATCCTCGCGAAGGTTAAATATTCCAAATACATAGACTTCAAGTTGCAGAGATTCAAATATTTCACTGTCATTACCGACGTAAACACTACACTTAAGAAATACTGAAATGTCAATTTTAGACAAGCCTTTATTACTGATAATTTCGTTCAATATTTGTTTTGTGTATGTGGAGGCAAGTCTCATCAATGGGCTGTCAGAACTGTGCGTACAACGTATATCAGAATACGCTTTTTATCATTATAAATCATCGAATCTACCATTGAGCCACTGTAGGGAAAGGACGTAAATTGTCTGAGACAGTAAAGCCAGTCTCCTAACAGCGACCGTTTAACGGTACAGTTTCCACACCTTCTGTTAACCTGAACGTGTACCTGGAATGAATGTGGAAACCGAAATTAAAACTTACACTACAAAAGCAGTTTGTGCGCTTGTCTTTGAACTTCGCGCAAAGCTACACGAGGGCTATCTGCGCTAGCCGTCCGAAATATAGCAGTGTAAGAGAAGAGGGAAGGCGCGTAGTCATTACCGCTCATCGCCAACTTTTGGGATACTCTTTTACTAGCGAATAGTGGAATTGACCGTCACATTATAAAGTCTCCACGGCTAAAACGCATGTTTGGTGTGGCGGGGATTCGAGCCGGGGACCCTCAGATTACGAGTCGAGTGACCTAACCACCTGATTAGTGGTTAAAAATGCTTTTTGGGCCGAGCATGGTGTATTTGTTAACATGCCAGTTTCTGAATCCGATGGTTAATGGCTCTTTTCCCGTTATTGCAAAATCGAACTCCGCACTTTGGAGAAGTGGGTGCGTTATAAGAGTGAGAGTCATATCCCACTATTCGGTTAGAGTCCCAAAAGCTGGCAGTAGGTGCTTTTGCCAAGCTGAATTTCTTTTCGTCAATCAGTTTCAAATTAGGGACGGCTAGCGTGAATGTACTTTGTGTAACTTTGTGCTAAGTTTTATGACAATCAAACACTTATGATACGTTTTGTTTAACTAAGACGTCTAGGAACTTTGTGGAATAATAATTATTATTTTTCAAGTAAAAAATTCAGGAAATGCATACATATATACATACACACATATACGTAAACAATTATCATGTGCGTATTATGAATGTGTGTGAGAGATATCAAATGTTATCACTGTTGAAATGTTAGTCCTGTGGTGATTCTTCTGCATCAGTATTTGGTTCGAAATGAATACTTTAGAAGTATAAACGTAGAATATTGAAGTTAAGACCAACATATTCCTAAATGGAACTTCTCAAAACGTACATGAAGGTATTTAAATCGTTATATATTATTTTTTATTTCAGAGTTATAAATGTCACAAATTCTGGTCATTTTCCAAAATCAAATATATTCTGAATGTTGTTTAACTTCTTGAATGTAAGTGTTAGTTGCTTTTTCCCATTAAATAATATTTAGTAACTACTACATTACAATATTTTATCTCGTAATAAGGTACAGTGTCTTAGAAAATTAATAACCATGGCATAACCATACTTTAGAATTAGGTGGTTAGTAAGCGATAATTTCATAGACGGGCCCGGCTTGGCCAGGTGGGTTAAGGCGTTCGACTCGTAATCTGAGGGTCGCGAGTTCAAATCCCCATCACTATAAACATGCTCCCTCTTTCAACCATGAAGGCGCTATAAAGTTACGGTCAATCCCACTATTAGTTGGTAAAAGAGTACCCTAAGAGTTGGCGGTAGGTGGTGATGACTAGTTGCCTTTTCTCTAGCCTTACATTGCAAAAATAGGGACGACTAGCGCAGATAGCTCTCGTATAGCTTTGAGCGAAATTCAAAAGAAACCAAAAAACAAATTTCATAGACTTAAGACATCCAAGTCTGGGGTTAGATTCGCTATAGTGGACAGGCCATTGTGTAGCTCAAAGCTAAAATAAATAAACTAGACCAAAAATCAGCTAATTACAAAAAAAAAACCAATAAACCAAGCGCCTTTTGTAAGATAGTTTTGTTTTTTTTAGTAATAAACCCTAATCGGCTGGAGAAGTACATCTACCATAAGTCAGATGTAAGAAACGCGTCTTTAATTAGCTATACTGATTACCAAGTTTAATTGATAGAGTTTCGCTCAGAGTTTCAAACTTGCTCTGTTATGAAATAAGGAATTCGATAACCTAAGCGATTTCTGGAGGTAGGCTTTTCTTCTCAAAATAAGAAACCTGATAAATTCAAGCGCTTTCGAAAGATAGACCCTTTTCTTTAGGATTTTAAGTAGAACGGTCTACTTTCATAACCAAACGTGCATGGGTTATCAGGTTTCTTATTTTGTTATTCATTCAAGAGTTTATAATAAACTTACGCTATATTTCAACAACGTTAGAAATCTCTATATAAGTAACTGATTTGTTTTAGTCGATTTAATTTGGTTTATTTTTAATGTCGCGCAAAACTACACGAGGGCACATCTGTGTTAGCCATCCATAACTTAGCAGTGGGAGATTAGAGGTAAGACAGCTATACAAAACCACCCACCGCTAATTCTTGGGCTACTCTTTTACCATCGAAAAGTGTGGAGTTGACTGTCACATAATAACGCTTCCACGGCTGAAAAGACTAGCATCTCCGTTTACGAGGATTAGAACCCGCAACGACAGATTGCGAGTCGAGCGCATTGTTGCTTAGTTGTCTTCCCTCTAGTCTATCACTCGTAAACTAGGGACGGCTAGAGCAGATATCCCTCGTGCATCTTGTGCGAAATTTAACAAAGGAACAAACAAAGAGTAAAAATAGGTATAACAGCTCAATTTTAAAATTGTGCTTAAAACACAATAAACACATACTTGTTAAAGATATTAGGGTTTCTGGCTTCACCAACTACAGAAAACAAGCGATTAACGTAATGTCAAATCGTTATAAACTGTTATATATGAACCCGTGCTTACAGCATAAGTACTGCTTTGCAATTTCTTTCAAATTCGAAACTTACAAATAAGACCGAAGAAAGCAAACGTTGTACTTTTACATTTTGGGCTAAACCTTACACGACGAGATAATTACCCGTTCGTTTTCTTTACGGAAAGTTTCCGTAAAGAATGGAAAATGTACTTAAAGTTATTCCCCGAATATTTCGTGCTAGGAAGGGTCTAAGGCTACACTCATAAATTGTACAGTGTACATAATACAGGTTTTTCTGATGGTTGAAAGTTAAAAATTATGAGATAGTTTGAGGCTTTTGGAAACTTTGACCGTTAAAGTTAAAAGTTTTTGGAAAGTTCGTAGCTCAGAATTGAATTTAAGGAACAGTTTCAGAATCAGGAGATATTGGGACGTTTCAGGTCACGAGATAATTTAAGTGTGGGTTAAAGATCATGAGATGTCCTGAGAATAAATGTTACATCTAAAAGGGTAGTTTTAGTGCGAACGGTTAAATCTCGTAGGGTAATATCAAGGACAATAATAAAGGAATTTGAAGGTGTATTAAAATCACAGGGTAGTTCTGAGTGTGAATGTTAAAGATCGCAGGGTAGTTCTGAGTGTGAATGCTAAAGATCGCAGGGTAGTTCTGAGTGTGAATGTTAAAGATCGCAGGGTAGTTCTGAATGTGAATGTTAAAGATCGCAGGGTAGTTCTGAGTGTGAATGTTAAAGATCGCAGGGTAGTTCTAAATGTGAATGTTAAAGATTATCAGGCAGATTTGAAGGCAATTGTTAAAGATCACATAATAATATTGAGCGTGAGTGTTAAAGATCACAATGTATTTTGAGTATGAATGTTAAAAACCATATGGAAATATAGAACTAGAGTTAAATGTTATGGAATATTCTGAAGATCAACGCATAAATTTATGAAATAATTTAACAGTTTTAGGGTTACTTACAAGAGCAAGTATTTTAATTTCAATTGTAGATATTCAGTTATAATATTTCTCAGTGATAATTTAATTCGATACATGCCAGGACTAAAACGTGTTATCTTGTCTTTACTGAACAAAGTCAGCAGTAACTTGAGGTCAACTCAGAAACAACTTTCAATCATGTGTCCCTGTTGTGCAGCCATCAATAACGGTCAAACGTGTCTTGTCTTTTACAGAGCTTAATAACCCGTTCACACGGTATTGAATACCCGTAGACTTTAATTTTAATAAACTGATTATTTTGCTCGTAATTTCATCAGATTCGATTGAGAGGAGTGAAACTTTCTTGTTTTTCAGCAGTCACTGATACTGTAATCAATCCAAGATGGTCGTTCTTAGGTATACTGACCTCTCGTGTAAACGCATTTGATACATTTAGCCGTTTAAAAATGAGAACTGATAGCGTAATTAAAACTTGAGGGGCGTTAATGAGAATTTTACACCCTTGTCGCGAAAAAAAACAGCACCTTATTATTGTCTTACATAACCAATATGACACCTTTCTTTCAATCATTAGTATCGTGGTATGTAAAATAAAAATAAACAAATTATAAAAGTGTTGTGTGTGTGTGTGTGTGTGTGTGTGTGTGTGTGTGTAGGCAACACTAAACAATAAACGTCAGTTTAATTACTAGAAATTCTCACATATATGACGGGTTATAATAAAATTAACGATATCAAATACATACACTAAACTAGAAAGATTGATAAGAGAAGGAAGGAAATACATAAGAGTTACTTACAATGAAGCAACTTTTGGGTTGATGGCTGAAGGAACTGACGTCAGATTTAGGTTAGAACAATCAACTTTTATCTGGGTTGTAGCTTTTATGCAGATACATTGCTTCGGGCAAACTTCCGTGTCGTTTATTCTTCCTGCGGGAAGTTTGGAATCTCCTGACGCAATTCCGACGAAGAGTAAGAGAGCTACCACCTTCATCAAGAGTGTAGAGATGGACCCTTTGCTGTTAGAAAACAGTGCGACTTGGACCCACCACGTCCATTGGTCTACCTGCTGAGTATATCTCATGATTAACCACAGTGAAACTTCGATAGTTCAGGACCTATCAGGAGTTTCGGAGCTTGTGACTCGTGTTATTCGTGCGACGTCAGAAAACAATTTGATTCAGCGGCTTTTGCGTGGCCGAGAGTGAGAGGAAGAGAAGTGTCGTATCACTTTTAAGACGTCACAGGAAATGCAACATTCTTTTTGAATACCGAAGTGACGTTATTACTCTTTTCGGCTGGCTATACATTTTTCACGTTACAGGGAGAACCGAAATCTTCAGTATGTTGTGTAGATTTAATATCATTGGACAATCATAAGCTGTGACGAAAAAAAACAAATAAACAAACAGAATCTGCTGCCGCCAACAATAGGATGCGTGCAAACTGCTGCTCGGGCCACAAGCAGTACAAACATGAACGCAACGCGCTGCTTGACTTCACTTCTCTGTGACGTCACCATCTAGCCCGGTCACTACTTCCTGTGGGATTCGAATAAGCCTGTTTGAAGCAATTTACATAATAGAAAAGGAGTATCTAACAGTGTCAGGTTTATCGTGTTTAAGAATGGCAGGTTATATACGTAAAACAATTCATTTCATTTGATTTAAGTAACTCGCGTTCTATCTAGATGTTCGTGTGTTTTTTTTAATAACCTCAATTCTAGAACTGAATGTTCCTCAGTCCTATGTTTAACCACATGGACAAGGTGTCAAGTCACAACGGCCAAAAGAAAAGATTACTGTTATTAAAGTACTGGCCCGAATGGAGATTTTCCTTGAAAATGCAACTTAAAAAATTAAACACACACACAAGTATGTAAATTAATAGATTAAACAAGAAATGCACACTTTTTCTGAGTCATATGTTACTATGGTTACAAATGTAAAACGATCCGAAACTTTTATTCGTCCCTAATAAAGTTACAAAATCCGAAAGTTTTTTTTTCTTTTTGCAATGTTTACTTCACTCTAACATTCCGGAAGTGACGGTAATGCACTTGCTATACTTACATATCTACATTTTGGTTTAGCTTATGTTAAAATAATCAAATATGCTGGGGCTGTTGTGTTTCACGTAAAGTATAAAACTAAACATTATACCTCATATATTGATATTTATGACGTCATATCTTGACATAGGGTGACATAATTTTCTAGATTGAAAGTTCGGTAACAACAGTTCACGATTTCAAACCGAGAATAGGCAAGGCTAGGTTGTTAGGGCGTTCGACTCGCAATCTGAGAGTCGCGGGTTCAAATCCCTTTCACATCAAACTTGCTCGCCCTTTCAGCCGTGAGGGTGTTATAACATTATGGTCAATCCCAATATTCATTGATAAAACTATAGTTCAAGAATTGGCGCTGGGTGATGACAACTATACTGCTAAATTAGAGAGGGTTAGCGGAAATAGCCCTCGTGTAGCTTTGCACGAAATTCTAAAACAAACAAACAAACACACCAAGAAGATGACATAACTTTCTAGGTTGAACGAAATTTTGTTTATAAATTGAATAATTTTCCCGAAAGGGGTCTGAATGCTGCTTAGAGGGGTCACTTGATTTAACTACTTATACCACTTATACAATATGGGTGTATTGTCTGTCTGTCTGTCAGTCAGTAAGTAGACACTAAAATGTCTAAGGGACGCTTAACATTCAAAGTTGTACAACCGTGGCTTAAGCAAAGAGTGCGCATGCCATGAATCACGAGAAGTATCATGAACTCTGTAGGCTACAACACAACATGATACCTAACTTTCAAAAACAAGAAGTAAAAACGTTTGTTACTTTTTACTTTTGATGTTAATTACTCTTGAAGCAGAACGCTTTTGAAGTACATCTAATAAACTATTAAAATAAATCGGATATTATCGGATTTAAAGATAAGCGAATCAGGAGTATG
This sequence comes from Tachypleus tridentatus, assembly GCF_004210375.1. Lineage (NCBI taxonomy): Eukaryota > Metazoa > Arthropoda > Merostomata > Xiphosura > Limulidae > Tachypleus > Tachypleus tridentatus. The sequence goes on from NC_134834.1 coordinate 25,472,403, forward strand.
AAACCGAGGGTTTCATTATTTGTTCAACAGGTGTTTTTCACAGTTTATACGTGTGTGTTTTGTTTCTTTTTTTACCTCACAACTTAAAACGAATATTTAGAATAACAGTTGAGCAGTTCGTAACATCACGTTAAATTTTGCCCCCCCTATTAATAAACTCGACGCGGTGTATGTCAAAACCGTTTTGTGTTAACTCCAGTCTGCATTAGTTAAGTATAAGTTTTTAGTCATACGTGCAAGCTGTCACACACAAAAAAGCAAATATATATTTATATAAATAACTATTTATGGTCAAAAACACCCGCGCACGTTGAACACCAGGACATTTCGAGACATAAATGTTCTTACATTCATATCCTTATGATAGTGAACTGTATTCTGTGTAAGCTACAGTCACAACTGGTAAATATATTAATTGTAAGAAAGGTAGAAATCACAAGACAAAGATCCATTGCTTTGACTATGATGACAACGAAGGATAACACAGAAATCCTCAGGCAAAGATTCATGTTACTGTAATTATTACGGCAAAGAGGAAAAAAACAGAAGTCACAAGACAAAGATCCATTGCTGTGATTATGATGACAACGAAGGGTAACACAGAAATCCTCAGGCAAAGATTCATGTTTATGTAATTACTACGGCAAAGAGGGAAAACTGAAGTCACAAGACAAAGATCCATTGCTGAGATTATGACGACAAGGAAGGATAACACAGAAATCCTCAGGCAAAGATTCATGTTGCTGTAATTATTACGGCAAAGAGGTAAAAAACAGAAGTCACAAGACAAAGATCCATTGCTGTGATTATGATGACAACGAAGGATAACACAGAAATCCTCAGGCAAAGATTCATGTTACTGTAATTACTACGGCAAAGAGGAAAAAAACAGAAGTCACAAGACAAAGATCCATTGCTGAGATTATGACGACAAGGAAGGATAACACAGAAATCCTCAGGCAAAGATTCATGTTACTGTGATTATCATAGCCAGGAAAGAAAAATTGTGCGACTCAGAAAAATAATATGAAGAAGAGACACAAAATTATCTTAATAAGCTACAAACTGACTTCATATTTTTAAAGGATTTTATAATGTAGTTATAAACAATAACGTATTTCTCAACTTTCTATAATATTGTTAGAGCAATAAGCTTTTGTTCTTCTGTGTTACAAAATAAAACTCGCAAAAAAACAACAGAAAGAAAACATTTAAAACTTGAAACACGTAGAAATCTATCGATTAGAAACAGTTTAAAAATAGTTAAACAACCGAAATCAAATGACTTGTGACAACACGAGATCTATTGGTCCATTGCGATGCTCCTATCCTCTAAACTAAACTAAAGCTATTATTTAAAAAAAAAAAATTAAATCAACCATCATCATCCGGCTCAGCATGACTAGGTGGGTACACTAAACGTGCTCGCCCTTTCAGCCATGGAAGCGCTATAATGTAGGAGTCAATCCCATTATTCGTTGGTAAATGAGTAGCCCAAGAGTTGGCGGTGAATGGTGATGACTAGCTGCCTTCCTTCTAGTCTTACACTGCTAAATTAGGGACTACTAGCGCAGACAGCCCTCGTATAGCTTTGCGCGAGATTCAAAAAACAAACCTTTATCATCCGTATACTTTTTACGCCTATTACACTTTAGACAACAGATTGTGCAATATCGCTTTTCTATTACTTGGTTTAAACACAGAGTTGTCAATTATTTCTTCATGAATGGTTTCGAAGAACATTTCCAAAATCTGCTGAATACATTATTATGTTAGTTCTTTCCTAACATGAAAATAATAAAACCGCCGATAAAGTTCCAGTTCTAGCTGGAAGTTGCTTTTGTTTTAATTTAAAAATAATAATTTCATAACACACGAATGAATTATAACACTGCATTTAGAGCAAGCATGCAATTATTTACATGAAGGATATTTCAATTTCCGGGTGCGTGCTAAGACGTTCTTGAACAAATGTAATGAAATTGTTGCCATAGAAACAAGAGCTGAGAATAACAAACATGAGTCTAGACTCTACAGGTTGATTTGTATTTAAATAGTGAAGGAACAACTGAAACACTTCTTCAGTTTATAAGCATTTACACATTTTTGAATAAAATTACAGAGAAGAAATTGGTTTTGTTTAAGTGCTGTGGAGAACATGATAAAATTAAGTTATTTGTAAAATAAAAAGTTTATTGTGAAAACATGTGGAAAAGTTTTGTATTTAACACTCGCTAATGGAGTTCCACGGTGGCTTAACGTTAAATCTGAAGAGAACGTTAAAAACTTAGTTTTGATACCCGTTGTGGGTGTAGCACAGATAGACTATTGCTTAGCTTATTGCTAAACAGGCAACAAACTCTCTAACGTGTTGTTATATAGCATATGTAGAACAAAAAGAATAATTTGGGCTACCTTATATCCCTTCTTGTTCAGCGATTTTCTTATTTTCTCTAACTAACCTAACATGTCTATACTGCATCCATGATTTGTTATTTGTGTTTAGTGAACCTAAACGTGGGATTGTGGTGTTGAGTGCTATAAGCACTTTCCTTTTTCTTCAGAAAAACTCAGGAGTGCCACCACCCCCACTTACATTTTTGAGGAAGAGAATGAACCCAAGAACAAACAGCTGGTGACAGTTCTTTTCCATTAAAATGCTGTAACTCAAAGAACTAACGTTTGGATCCAGTAAACTTTGTAAATAGCAACATCCGCCGGAGGTAAGATTTGGGGTCTAAAGTCATAATGGATGTTTCTTCTAAACTTTTGATCAAATATACGAATATTTTAGCCTATTATGTTCATAGAGTCTGTTTACTTCAATTATTATATCTTTTCGTCTCTTAACATACTATATTTTTCATCAAAAGATAGGTCTGATGTGCCTGAGTAGTAAAGCGTTCAACTCGCAATCTCAGGGTCGCATACTCTTCCATTCAGTCCTTACAGTGACTCCCAATTCCCCTAATCCTTGGTAAAATAGTAACCCAAGAGTTAGCAGTGGGTAATGATAACTAGCTGCTAAATTAGGGACAGTTTGCTTAAATACCTCTCGTGTAGCTTCGCGCCAAAATCAAGAAACAAACAAACAAGTAAGACTTACTCTCTAGATATTTCGGTACTCATCAACCGATTTTTCTGAGACTAAGCCTCATAGAATCCTCTAGAGGATTTTCTTTGTTATTAAGCATAAAGCTACAAAATGGATTATCTTGGTTGTGGCCATCACTGATATCAAAACCCGATTTTTAGTGTTATAAGTCCTAATCATTAGCGCTGAGCCACAGTAAAGCCGTATTGGGTCATTTCCTTCGTCCACGACGAGGAACCTAACACCATTTTATAACTTTGTAGGTTTGTAGACTTACTTCTGTTCCCTTTCGGGAGGCTTCTCTGAGAAATACAACAAAGAAAAAGACGAGATCCTAAGTTTGTTCAGACATTTATTTGTCAATATATAAAACATGTAGACACAATGTATCAAGTTATTCTAACAGCACATAAATTTTCAACTGTTTCTTTCGTTAGCTCTTGAATGTAATCAAGTTAGTTTCCATCAGATAGCTTAAGAGTTGTACCGTTGCCTAAAAATCGTGCTCCGCAGTTCGGAGCCATGAGTACGTAACAAGAGTAACAGTCAAAACCCATTATTATATTAGAGTAGCCTCAAATTTGACGGTGGGATCTATTGACTACCTATCTTTCCTCTATAGTAGTGGTTCTTAACCATTTAGAATTCACGCAGCCCTTGTGTCATTGGATCAATCACAGAGTTCATTACAAATAAAAACACATTAGAGCTTTACAAGCAGCTGTTTTTACCTAGTTTCTCTCACTAACATAAAACAATGCAGTGACTTGTTGTTATGTTGTGTCATTGTTTTATTATTTATTAACCTGCATTATTAATAACAATATTTGGTCTAGTGTGATTAAAATTATACAACTAATATATTTTTATGTATTCGAATATGTGGGGCTCTAGAATTCCATTGAATGTCTGTTGAGAAATTCCAGAATTTCAAGGATCCTGGTTGAGAATCTCTGCTCTGTAATGCATCATTTCTAAACAAGAGGTAAGGCAGATAGCGCTTGTGAGGCTTTGTATGAATATTCTAAAGTAACAAAAGAATAATAATATTGTAATATATGGAAGTTTATTATTATTAGAGTATGTAACATGAGACATATATAAGATCGTTAGATCAAGTGACTGGACTTTAATAGCTGTTTCACACGAAACAGATATAGTTGGTTAGTGGTTAGTCGTCACAGTTTTATGCCTTTCTAACGCTATGTATAGGAAAACGTTCCTGGAAAAGATGTTAAGTAAATAAAAATAATTCTAAAAATCTATTTATACAGAATATCTGGATGTGGGCGCATCATATAAGTTATAGTTATATCAAGAGTAAAAAAAACACACAAAAAGACGTTTATTATCACAGTAAGATCTTTATTATTAGTTACATTCGATTAGTTTTAGAAACACAATTACTCTCGTCATTGTTAACTGTGTTATTAAAAGTAGGCGGTTGTAACTAATAATACAGATTTTTACTTCGTTTTTTTGTGTTATTTTAATGTAAACGAAACGTTATGGATTTCCTGTTAAGAATTGCTGTGTAGATGGCACGCGCTGCTGGTTGATTTTCCTGCCCTCCCTTTGGTAAGGGCTCGGCATGGCCGTTCAAGGCATTCGACTCGTAATCTGAGGGTCACGGGTTCGAATGGGGGATTATCCAATTATTGTTTGGTAAAAGAGTAGTCTAAGAGTTGGCGGTGGGCGGTGATGACTACCTGCCTTCCTTCTAGTTTTATACTGCTAAACTAGGGACGGTTAGCGCAGATAGCCCTCGAGACTAAATAACTTTATTTGTTTTCGTGCAAAGCTACACGAGGGCTAACTGCACAAGCCGTCTCTAATTTAGATGGAATGCATCTAGTCATAACCACCCACCGCCAACTCTTGGGCTACTTTTTTACCAACGAAGAACGGGATTGACCGCCTCATATAACGCTCCTACGGCTGAAAGGGCGAGAAAGTTTGGTGTGACAGGGATTCAAACCTGTTACCCACAGATTACGAGTCGGGCACCTTAACCACCTGGCTATGCCGGGCTTGAAACTGAATAAGAAAAAAAAATCAGAAGCCTCTATCCATCCCAAACCAGTTGTTGCTCAGGTGCAATGCTTTAGAAAGACATAATTTTGAGCTTAATCGTTATGGTGAGCACAGTCCAGGCCATCCTTTGTATAACTTTTAATTTAAATAAAACAAACTAATATAAAAATAATAAATCAGTAATTATAAACCTTGGGACACACAATACACATCATGGAAATCTTCATTTTATAATAAAATGTCATCGAATCTTGGTTAACAAGAGAAGTTTAGCCACGTTTCTTTAAACCAGTACAAAACAAGCGTAGTTTAATGTAAAGCCTGAAGTATCCAAACATATGCAACGTTCTTTGTATTTTGCATAAAATGAAATCCGGGGTAAAGAACAAAACTTTGCAGTTTAAACGTAGTGTTGCCCCACTGATTAAACATCATCTAAGTTTATTATTTATCTATTCTTCATGCCACGTGGTAAATGCTGCAGATTTACTGAGGAAAAGTCATTCGGTGTGAGTGTTTTGAATCTAACTTGTCTTGCCCTGATATCAACTAGTATTACCAAATATCTCCTCATTTGTTAAATAACTATCCTTTCGTTTACAGTTAATTTATTGAGAGGATAGGTGACGTATCCATGAATTAATCGACTTATTTATTTTCTCTTGTTGTCTTGTTATCTTTGAAAATGTTTTTGGCATAAGATCTGTCGGTGTAATTTTAGATGTTTCAAGTTGTTGTACATAATGAAGAGTCAGACAGATGTTACTTGTCATAACAATCTAGTTTCTCATATTTAGATGTTGATGAAATACCTTGTGGTTAACCAAAGGTTGGTAAGATAAGTTACAGTGATAATCATGATACATGTGTTTAACTAAATAACCTCAAAAGTAGTTTTGAAGAAAAACTGATTTTACTGCATCAGATAGAGTGAAAATGTTGCCACATCATAAACTGGGTCCCAATGAGGACACATTAGAGAGGGGAAAAAGACATGCAAGAGTTTCTCAGATAAACTATTTTATAACTATTGTTATTGCTGTGGATGTTGGATCCAGAAGACTGCTGACTGAAATCCCATGTGATAAAGCACCATAAAAGGCACCAGCTTTGTAATAAGCGACATAACATGACATTGCATTTGTCTCTAGTTGATCTTTAACTTCAATCCAATAATACGCATTACGTATTGAATTACTAATTCAACCTGAGACTACTAAACGTATAAGGTTGAAAGCTCTGAGGACTAATAAGGAAATAAAAGATTAATTCTAGTGTATTTGTATATTTAGAATTTAATGAATGTAGGACATAAATAAACAATAACTGTATGGCATAATAAATCTGAACCGCCGGTAGAGGGAGAGGGAAAGAAGATGAAATAGCTACAAAATGAAAAAAACAAAAATAATGGTGACTATGGTCCCTTAAAATAATATACAATCAAAAACAAACAGAGTAACTGATAGCTAAGGGAATAAGGTGACTGTGAAACTAAACAGAAGTAAAGACCACGCATACAACAGGCGAAGGACAGAGAGGAAAAGGGAATGGAGGTAGGAAGAGTAGGGAATGGAGGTAGGAAGAGTAGAGAATGGAGGTAAGAGTAGGGAATGGAGGTGGGAAGAGTAGAGAATGGAGATAAGAGTAGGGAATGGAAGTAGGAAGAGTAGGTAATGACAAAGTTTAGAGAACGGTCAAAAAAGTTAGTTTTGATTGAGCAGAGAATGAACGAACTACATATAGGAACAAACAAATTGAAAAGAAATTTGGGACAAAATGACCAGATAATTGTGTAACTGATAGCAGGCCAGGAATAACTCAAACTGATTGACAGATAAATACAAATGTTGCTATATGAGTAAAGATAGTAATAGAAGGATTGGACAAATGGCTTAAAGCAGAATGTTTAAACAGATTTCAAGAGATCCCTTTGCATGTAAGAAATTTGAATGTTTATTAAAATTGAGGCATCAAAGGGCATCTAAGCATATATGAAAATTTCTGTAACACCAACAACAACATTGTAATTGTTATTATATATATTTATGATCTTTTGTTCTTATAAGATGCTTTTCGTGACTATTATTTACTGTATGTCTATAAACTTACAGTGTTGGGAGCTCTCGATAAGGAAACCTAACGTAATTGGAAGAAGCTTAAATCAACAAAAATTTGGTGACTATTGGTTTATTTTTTAAAAAAAACAAAGTAGAACCCAAGAAACTCAAAGACAATAGCAGGAAACGAATATAGGGTGTTTGAAACAATGGCATAAATTGTTTGTTTTTGAAATTCGCGCAAAGCTACACGAGGGCTATCTGCGCTAGCCGTCTCTAATTTAGCAGTGTAAAACTAGATGGAAGACAACTAGTCATCATCACCCACCGCCAACTCATGGAGTACTCTTTAACTAACGAATAGTGGGATTTGCCAAACGTTATATCGTCCCCACGGCTGAAAGGGCGAGCATGTTTGGTGTGACGGGGATTCGAACCCGCAACCCTCAGATTACGAGTCGAGTGCATTAACCACCTGGCCATGCTGTGCACGTGCCGCTACTGAAACAATGTATTAAATAATTTTGTTAAACACAAAATATAAATGGAACAATAAACAATTCAAAAGGTCCAGCTACACTTACGTACAATAATACCTAATAATAATTTATAATACATAACAATAGCAATAATAATTCATAATAATAATATAAAATACATGATAATAATAAATAATAAGAACATGAGTACGTTTTGAGAATCTTATTTAATATTCTTTAAAATCAAGTTAATAGGAGGCGTTTGTCTATTGTACTTTAACTCTGCCTTACTACAGTTTTTGTGTATATTTAGTTGTTATGTATATGGAATGCTGCAATTATATATATATATATAAATTTAGAAAAGCGAACATTTTCTAGAATTAAGTTTTTTTCTAGAAAGCTTGTTTGTAAGTTAGGCACAAGGCTACACGATGGGCTATCTGTATATTGCCTACCACAGGTATCGAAATCCATTCTCTAGCGGTTTGAGTCCGCAAGACATATCGTTGTGCCACTGGGGGTGTTTCTGAAAGTACTGCACGGAAAAAGTGTTCCAAGTGAGCTCTTTTCTTATACGTTGAAATGATTTAATGAACAGAGCTCAAAACTTTTGTAAAGGTTTTTGGTATAAATTACTTACATACCTCAAAACTAAAACATAACGAAATAATTCATGTAGTTCATTTAATATAGTGGTCTAACTTGCACCACACAGTGTCTTAAAACAAAAGCGTGAAACTAGTGGAATGCATCTATTAATCATTTAGATACTTTCACTGTTATCGATGTTTTCGGCCATAATCCCAGTAATATCTGACATATGCATCCAGACAACAAAAAAAAATGATCATGAAAATTTATAAATTACTATCTTTTAACTCTAGATTGTGACAAAGTTCATGCATATGTGCATAATATTTTTATATAAAATATTTTGTTTTGGAAGCTTTTTGTTTAATTTCCCGCAAAGCCACTCGAGGGCTATCTGCGCTAGTCGTCCCTAATTGAGCAGTGTAAAGCTAGAAGGAAGGCAGATTAGTTATCACCACCAGCCGCCAACTCTTTAGCTACTCTTTTTACCAACGAATAGTGGTGGCCATGCCGGACCCCACTCTAACTATGTCGTGATAAACAACGTAGCTACTTTCACGTTAAATTCCCTTATAACACTTGAGAACGAAAACAAATTAATTATAAAGCGATATAACAGTCTCGCGTTGGTAACTCTTACTTGAAACTACATGCTATAGAATCACAGAGAGGCTGTTAGCAGTCTGAAAGTACTTTGCTATAAATAGTCCTAGAAATAATCAGAACCAGAAGAACTTTAAACAGCAGTATAAAGCACAGAAAAGTCTGCTCTTTCGAGATTAAACGATAAAAGCCTTGATATCTTTGAAATTTGTAGTCTGATATTTTACGTCAAATTAGGCATTTTATTAAGGTTAAATAAATGGTAATAAATATGATTTTGTTTCACTGTTCCTTGCACGTACTTCGTTTATTTCCTTACAACTTAACAGACATCCTACAAGTACGACAAAAATATTTACAAATATTCATTTTTTATTTAACAGGTGTTGTTGTACTTGTAAAAAAATATTTCCTAGCCTGTTACAAAAATTGTGTAAATTGGTACACGTGTAAATCGTTATATGATCCCTTGTACACTGTTACAAGATTCTCTTTCGCTCATTATGGATCCCTTGTTAGCTACTACAGACTGAATTGTAAGTTATTATCAAATTCATTGTAAGATGTTACACGATTTATTATAAACTGTTAAATCATTCATATTAAATTATTGCGGTGTTCTTTGTAAGTAGAGCCGGCATGGCCAGGTGGATTAAGGCGTTTGACTCGTAATCTTAGGGTCGCGGGTTCGAATCTCCGTCGCACCAAACATGCTCGCCCTTTCAGCCGTTGAGGCGTTATAATGTTACGGTCAATCCCACTATTAGTTGGTAAAAGAGTAGCCCAAGAGTTGGCGGTGGGTGGTGATGACTAGCTGCCTTCCATCTAGTCTTACACTTCTAAATTAGGGACAGTTAGCGCAGATAGCCCTCGAGTAGCTTTGCACGAAATTCAAGAAACAAAAACAAACATCTTTCTAAGCTGTTAGAGACTTGCTTATATAATTATAGGATTCTTTTTAAGTTATTACAATAATTACACTATTAATAATTTATTATGAGATTTTACGGGGTTAATTGTAAGCTGTTACATAATTCCTTATAAGCTGCTGAAGGAATTATTGCAGGACATGTAGTGTCCGAATACAGCTTCGTGTTTATTCGTGAATCGCGGAGATCTAAGGATAATTGACAACGCCAGGAGGTTCTGCGGACGTTATTTAGCATATTTTTCAAACAGGGACACAAGCTTGTTGTTTGCACATTTTCTAAGTAAAGCCCTCTACTCAGCTATACTGTAAGTACAATAAGACTAATGCACTCAGCATTTCGCGCGGTAAATGTTTTGATTTTCCACAACAACACTTTAACATTATGCATTTCCTCCAGATCCTTTCCTTGGTTTGAATACATTAATAATTATGTATGGGCAACAGAGGTGTGCAGCTGTGATATTTAATCTGTCGTGCAATAAAAACAGAATCAAAGGGGGGAAGATAGAAGAATATAGCCAATTCTTCGACGTTTCGCCCCTTTGATCGTATTTTTATTTTATGCCAACTTAAATATCAAAGCTACACATCTTTGTTACTCAGTTTGTGAACTTCTCGGGTCTTGTACTTGATTCTGTTCAGGGTTAAAGATAGAAGAATGAAACCAATTCAATCGACGTTTCTCTCCTTTGATCTTAAGAGTCGGAGAAATTATAAAAATATCAGCGTTTATAACCCTCAACAGTAAAAAGAGTTCCTTAGCCGTTCATTGCTTAACCTACGTTTGTTTTCTGGGTTGGATGCGGTTGACATGTCGGGCTGTGTATAGAAGAATCTGGGGTTCGAATCGTGATGTCACTGAATACACTCCACATTTTTAGCTGTTGACACATTACAAAAGTAACGGCAAGTTCTTTTATTTGCCATGTACGACCAAAAGTGTGTTTATAGTGCAATTTCTATTTATTAATTTTTTTCAGCTATTTCCTTACAAAGAATAACTTCGTTAATGTTAAATTTGTTTAAAATCCGCTCAGCTCAGATGTTGGTCATCTATACACACAAAAAAACACCCGGATATAAAACGCTTCCACATCACTGCTGTAGAAAAAGATTGATTATTGATTGATTGATTATTTAAAATTAAGCACAAAGCTATACAATGGGCTATCTCTGCTCTCTCCACCATGGGTATCGAAACCCGGTTTCTAGTTCGCAGACATATCGCTGTGCCACTGTAAGACGTAAGAAAGGGTAAAGATAACTGAAAAATGAGTCACAGTGGGAGTTTTTTTTTTTTTTTTGAAACAAGTAATTATAAATACACTTTGAAGAGTTAACACGATAGTAGAAACTTACACGATAGAGAAACCAATTCGGGCCTGGCATGGCCAAGCGTGTTAAGGCGTTCGACTCGTAATCTGAGAGTCGTGGGTTCGAATCCCGGTCGCACCAAACATGCTTGCCCTTTCAGTGATGGCCTATAATGTGACGGCCAATCCCACTATTTGTTGGTAAAAGAGGAGCCCAAGAGTTGGCGGTGGGTGGTGATGACTAGCTGCCTTCCCTCTTGTCTTACACTGCTAAATTAAGGACGGCTGGCGCAGATAGCCCTCGAGTAGCTCTGCGCGAAATTTAAAACGAACAAACAAGAGAAGCCAATTCCACGGAACAAACTGGCTAGAAATATATAATTTTATATGAATGTCAATTGACCTTTAGCGATTAGAATACATCGAATCCACATTACAGTATCTTGGTTGTTACTGGCATTTTCGGCCGTAATTCAGTAACCGAGAACTTATACTCTGATTTAAAGGTAACTCTATGCAACTGATTAACAATATCTATTTGTATTTCTTCTGCCTCTATCCTGAAGTCTTATAACAGTAAAAAACAAACTGTGATACCCATGTAGTTACAGAATAGATAGACCATTGTGTTCGACAACAAACACACGTTTGAGGAGACAGTGATTATTATGGTTTATTTAAGTGAAATCTTTAAGTTGCGTGTTGCAAATATATTTTACCAATAGTAAGAAAGATAAAATATTTAGTGTGTTTTTGTTCAGGTAATTGCTAGTTTGCTGTTATTTCTTCCCACTACGTCAGTTTTGATTAAAATTAGATATATACGTGGGTGTTTTGTTATAGTAAAGCCACATCGAACTTCTGATTGTCTTCTGAGAGGAATCGAACTTCTGGTTGTAGCGTTCCAGATCCGAAGATCTTAATTTGCTCTCATCGGTTTATTAGACGTTTTTATCAAGTGGTGTCGTTCGTACACGTGTCTCAAGATTTCGGAGAACACTATATAAAAAAGGTGATGACCCAGAAAAAATTCAGTCTTCATCAGTTGAAAGAAAGACGTAAATCTGAGTTGAGTCAGCTGGTGTGAATAACGTTGTGAATTTGTTCTCATGTTAAATGTAACTTGAGTCAGCTGGTGTGAATAACATTGTGAATTTGTTCTCGTGTTAAATGTAACTTGAGTCAGCTGGTGTGAATAACGTTGTGAATTTGTTCTCGTGTTAAATGTAACTTGAGTCAGCTGGTGTGAATAACGTTGTGAATTTGTTCTCATGTTAAATGTAACTTGAGTCAGCTGGTGTGAATAACGTTGTGAATTTGTTCTCGTGTTAAATATGACTTGAGACATCTGGTGTGAATAACATTAAAACAAACAAACAGTTAAGGTAATAAACAAGTTTTTAATTCCAACGGCCTGTTTAGGAAGGTACCATTTTCACTATAGCTCAACATATACTGGCTTAGACTGAACTCGGTCTAAGATAGTCTGTGTGTTTGTTTGTTTTCGCTTACACTTTATCATTTTATGGGCCTTTGAATATAGTTTTGTTCAAAAAAGTCAAGTAGGTTTTAGGTTACTCCAAGACGAGCCAAGTTTCTTTAAGATAAAAATATAGGTTTATATGTTTCTCCAAAACAGACAAGTAAATATCTTCGAAAGAAGCAACTAGACTATTTTTAAAGCTATGAATCTAGGTTTCTCCAAAACATATACGTAGTTTTTTGTTGTTTTTTCAAGAAGAGCAAATAGATTTCTTTGAAGTTCAGCTTTTAGGTTTTTTCAAAACACGCAATTATGCTTTTAGTAAATATATGGAGGTATATTAACAACTGGTAAAAATATTTTGAACTGTGTTTCTTGTCATGTACGAATACGGACAGACTTGCTTTGCGATTTAGCATATTCCGTCTTGTAATAATCTTTCTACTCTATAATGGCGTGTTAGATAAAGATATTCGTCTTATTTACACGGTACGAGAAGGTAAATACGAATGGAAATATTCTGATTGAAACTAGAAATATAGAAAACACTTCCCATTCTTCTTACTATCTTCACGACTTAATTTAGATAAGTGCAAGTTCTTGTATAGTCGTTATTAAGTTGTTGTTTTTTGTTTGGAGTTACGACTTGGGTCACGAAACAAACCCAAACTGATCACACTTGAGTATCAAAAAGTGTGGACTGATCGAGGCGTCGGTTTAACACACTTGGTCAGTGTGCACTAATTGCTTGCTGGCAGTCCAAAAAACAAAGATTCACTGGCCACTGACGTGAATAAGGGACCACAAAATTGGTGGACTTTATTTCAGTAATCGAATTTATCCATTTGATTTATGTATTTCCACTGATACGTTTCGCAGTGTAATCTCGCAATCCCATGTTTTGTGAAATTACATCACGTATTACTTTGGTATGTCTGGTGTATTGTTATGAATAATGTAATTAGTGATTACGTATTATTTTGATATGCCCGGTGTATTGTTACGAATAATGTAATTAGTGATTACGTATTATTTTGATATGCCCGGTGTATTGTTACGAATAATGTAATTAGTGATTACGTATTATTTTGATATGTCTGGTGTATTGTTACGAATAATGTAATTAGTGATTACGTATTATTTTGATATGCCCGGTGTATTGTTACGAATAATGTAATTAGTGATTACGTATTATTTTGATATGTCTGGTGTATTGTTATGAATAGTGTAATTAGTGATTACGTATTGTTTTGGTATGTCTGGTGTATTGTTATGAATAGTGTAATTAGTGATTAGGTATTATTTTGATATGTCTGGTGTATTGTTATGAATAATGTAATTAGTGATTACGTATTATTTTGGTATATCTAGTGTATTGTTATTAATAATGTAATTAGTGATTATGTATTATTTTGGTATGTCTCGTGTATTGTTATCAATAATGCAATTAGTGATTACGTATCATTTTGATATGTCTGGTGTATTGTTATGAATAATGTAATTTGTGATTATGTATTATTTTGGTATGTCTGGTGTATTGTTATAAATAATGTAATTTGTGATTACGTATCATTTTGATATGTCTGGTGTATTGTTATGAATAATGTAATTTGTGATTATGTATTATTTTGGTATGTCTGGTGTATTGTTATAAATAATGTAATTTGTGATTACGTATCATTTTGATATGTCTGGTGTATTGTTATGAATAATGTAATTAGTGATTATGTATTATTTTGGTATGTCTGGTGTATTGTTATGAATAGTTTAATTAGTGATTATGTATTATTTTGGTATGTCTGGTGTATTGTTACGAATAATGTAATTAGTGATTACGTATTATTTTGATATGTCTGGTGTATTGTTATGAATAATGTAATTAGTGATTACGTATTATTTTGGTATGTCTGGTGTATTGTTATGAATAATGTAAGTAGTGATTACGTATTATTTTGGTATGTCTGGTGTATTGTTATGAATAATGTAATTAGTGATTACGTATTATTTTGATATGTCTGGTGTATTGTTATGAATAGTGTAATTAGTGATTACGTATTATTTTGGTATGTCTGGTGTATTGATATGAATAGTGTAATTAGTGATTAGGTATTATTTTGGTATGTCTGGTCTATTGTTATGAATAATGTAATTAGTGATTATGTATTATTTTGATATGTCTGGTGTATTGTTATGAATAATGTAATTAGTGATTACGTATTATTTTGGTATATCTAGTGTATTGTTATGAATAGTGTAATTAGTGATTATGTATTATTTTGGTATGTCTGGTGTATTGTTATGAATAATGTAATTACTGATTATGTATTATTTTGGTATGTCTCGTGTATTGTTATCAATAATGCAATTAGTGATTACGTATCATTTTGATATGTTTGGTGTATTGTTATGAATAATGTAATTTGTGATCACGTATTATTTTGGTATGTCTGCTGTATTGTTATGAATAATGTAATTAGTGATCACGTATCATTTTGATATGTCTGGTGTATTGTTATGAATAATATAATTAGTGATTATGTATTATTTTGGTATGTCTGGTGTATTGTTATAAATAATGTAATTAGTGATTACGTATTATTTTGGTATGTCTGGTGTATTGTTATGAATAGTGTAATTAGTGATTATGTATTATTTTGGTATGTCTGGTGTATTGTTATGAATAATGTAATTAGTGATTACGTATTATTTTGGTATGTCTGGTGTATTGTTATGAATTGTGTAATTAGTGATTACGTATTATTTTGGTATGTCTGGTGCATTGTTATGAATAGTGTAATTAGTGATTATGTATTATTTTGGTATGTCTCGTGTATTGTTATCAATAATGCAATTAGTGATTACGTATCATTTTGATATGTTTGGTGTATTGTTATGAATAATGTAATTAGTGATCACGTATCATTTTGATATGTCTGGTGTATTGTTATGAATAATGTAATTAGTGATTACGTATTATTTTGGTATGTCTGGTGTATTGTTATGAATAGTGTAATTAGTGATTATGTATTATTTTGGTATGTCTGGTGTATTGTTATGAATAATGTAATTAGTGATTACGTATTATTTTGGTATGTCTGGTGTATTGTTATGAATTGTGTAATTAGTGATTACGTATTATTTTGGTATGTCTGGTGTATTGTTATGAATAGTGTAATTAGTGATTATGTATTATTTTCGTATGTCTGGTGTATTGTTATGAATAATGTAAGTAGTGATTACGTATTATTTTGGTATGTGTGGTGTATTGTTATGAATAGTGTAATTAGTGATTATGTATTATTTTGATATGTTTGGTGTATTGTTATGAATAATGTAATTAGTGATTACGTATTATTTTGGTATGTCTGGTGTATTGTTATGAATAATGTAATTAGTGATTACGTATCATTTTGATATGTCTGGTGTATTGTTATGAATTGTGTAATTAGTGATTACGTATCATTTTGATATGTCTGGTGTATTGTTATGAATTGTGTAATTAGTGATTACGTATCATTTTGATATGTCTGGTGTATTGTTATGAATAATGTAATTAGTGATTACGTATTATTTTGGTATGTGTGGTGTATTGTTATGAATAGTGTAATTAGTGATTATGTATTATTTTGGTATGTCTGGTGTATTGTTATGAATAATGTAATTAGTGATTACGTATCATTTTGATATGTCTGGTGTATTGTTATGAATTGTGTAATTAGTGATTACGTATCATTTTGGTATGTGTGGTGTATTGTTATGAATAGTGTAATTAGTGATTATGTATTATTTTGGTATGTCTGGTGTATTGTTATGAATAATGTAATTAGTGATTACGTATTATTTTGGTATGTGTGGTGTATTGTTATGAATAGTGTAATTAGTGATTACGTATTATTTTGATATGTTTGGTGTATTGTTATGAATAATGTAATTTGTGATTATGTATTATTTTGGTATGTCTGGTGTATTGTTATGAATAATGTAATTAGTGATCACGTATCATTTTGATATGTCTGGTGTATTGTTATGAATAATATAATTAGTGATTATGTATTATTTTGGTATGTCTGGTGTATTGTTATAAATAATGTAATTTGTGATTACGTATCATTTTGATATGTCTGGTGTATTGTTATGAATAATGTAATTAGTGATTACGTATTATTTTGGTATGTCTGGTGTATTGTTATGAATAGTGTAATTAGTGATTATGTATTATTTTGGTATGTCTGGTGTATTGTTATGAATAATGTAATTAGTGATTACGTATTATTTTGGTATGTCTGGTGTATTGTTATGAATTGTGTAATTAGTGATTACGTATTATTTTGGTATGTCTGGTGTATTGTTATGAATAGTGTAATTAGTGATTATGTATTATTTTGGTATGTCTGGTGTATTGTTATGAATAATGTAAGTAGTGATTACGTATTATTTTGGTATGTGTGGTGTATTGTTATGAATAGTGTAATTAGTGATTATGTATTATTTTGGTATGTCTGGTGTATTGTTATGAATAATGTAATTAGTGATTACGTATCATTTTGATATGTCTGGTGTATTGTTATGAATTGTGTAATTAGTGATTACGTATCATTTTGATATGTCTGGTGTATTGTTATGAATTGTTTAATTAGTGATTACGTATCATTTTGATATGTCTGGTGTCTTGTTATGAATAATGTAATTAGTGATTACGTATTATTTTGGTATGTGTGGTGTATTGTTATGAATAGTGTAATTAGTGATTATGTATTATTTTGGTATGTCTGGTGTATTGTTATGAATAATGTAATTAGTGATTACGTATTATTTTGGTATGTGTGGTGTATTGTTATGAATAGTGTAATTAGTGATTATGTATTATTTTGGTATGTCTGGTGTATTGTTATGAATAATGTAATTAGTGATTACGTATCATTTTGATATGTCTGGTGTATTGTTATGAATTGTGTAATTAGTGATTACGTATCATTTTGGTATGTCTGGTGTATTGTTATGAATAGTGTAATTAGTGATTACGTATTATTTTGGTATGTCTGGTGTATTGTTATGAATAGTGTAATTAGTGATTACGTATTATTTTGATATGTTCGGTGTACTGTTATGAATAATGTAATTAGTGATTACGTATTATTTTGGTATGTCTGGTGTATTGTTATGAATAGTGTAATTAGTGATTACGTATTATTTTGATATGTTCGGTGTACTGTTATGAATAATGTAATTAGTGATATGAGCGTAGTTAAACCAGCTATTCTTTGTATATTCCAAAGTATTGTTGATATAAAGGTATAGTTTGTTTCATTGAAGTTAACCACAAAGCTACACAATGTTCGTGCTCTGCTCACCACGGTTACCATAACCCGGTTTCTAGCGTTGTAAGTTTGCAGACATATCGCTGTGGGGTGAGGTTATAGTTAAGTCGTGTCTACTTCTGGTGTTTTAGGTGTTATTAGAGATGGTTGTGTAACGTCATCTATACAAACGTAGAGAAAAATGCTAAAGTAGAGAAGTGAATATATACTACATAATCTTATCTACTTATTATAAAAATGGTGTAGCAAAAGTAGAAAGGTCAAGTGTTTTAGGTGTTATTAGAGATGGCTGTGTAACGCCACCTATACAAACGTAGAGAAAAATGCTAAGGAAGAGTAGTGAATATATAGTATATAATATTATCTTTTTATTATAAAGATGGTGTAGCAAGAGTAGAAAGGTCAACATATGTGCAGCAGGTGTACGTTAGATTCGCATGTGGTAAATCTGTTTGTCAGAAATCGTGTTTTATATTTAAGATTTTGTTTCATATTATAACAATATTACATGTGTATATATTTATACATGTGTTGTTCATCTGTGTATATTTTAAGCGTCTTTGTCAGACTTCCAGTTAGTATGCGAGCATATAGATAAACCACTCGACCTACACGTGACAGTTGAAGCTCCGCCCAGTAATCTTAGTGTCATCCTCACCCCGAACCTCACCCTAATTTAGGGCTACTGGTGAAAATATCAGAGGCGACTTAGGTCGTTACGTTGTATCCAGGAACAAAAATTACAGTTACTTGTGAGTATGTAAGTTTTTGTTGACAGCCATCGCCTACATTGGTCATTTATCACACCCATTTAGCCATCTTCTCTGAGCTGCGTAGAATCGACACTTTGCTTTCCAGCCCGCTACTGATAAAGCCAGTTTTAAAATTTCCGTAGCTCTGTATTTTTATCCAGATGTTACGTTAGACGAATGTATATATATATACATATTTATATATATATATATAAAAGATAAAAGCAAACAAATAAACTGAACCTCAAACATGACAAAAAGTTACTTCTTTTGATTAACTAGGAGGCTGTTAGAAAAAAAGTCTTAGAATTGCCACGTGCAGAATCTGTAAACATAAAATAATTATCACAACGACCTCTGTAAAATTGTGATACGGAAAACATTTGCCAATTAAATCCTTTCAAAAAAGTAAAAATAAGTCCATTAAGAGTAAACATTACAATACTTCCCAGATGGATAAAGTCCTGTAGTTCCAAAATCAGCTTAATACACTTCATAAAACTCTTACAAATTTAACAGTGTTTGTCTTCTACAGATGATTTATTACTATTGTAATTTCAAATTTGAAAGCAGTGATGACTTCAAAACTGCGCCTTCCTTCTTTTTATTCGCTCTAGAATGTCAAGCTTGTCTAATTACCCATTTATTTATCTGAAAAATAATATAATATTACAAATCTTATTGGAGTGTTAAAGGCTAGCGATATTGTTTTTTTTCCTCTTTCACAGAACATTATGTTCTTACAAATTTTTATATTCTGAAAACAAACTGGCCAATGTGTATAAATAACATTAATTATCTGTATGGTATTCTGTTGTGTGATGAAGATTGTAGCTGTGTAGTAATTCGTGTTATTACAAGAGAACAGAGGCGTAAAAAACTGTCTTATATCGTGGCCTTAGGCATGATTTAAAAAGTAGAACACGTTTTCAGTAAAAAAGACAGTTTTATTTGTTTTGAAATAAGCGCAAAGCGGCACGAGGGCTATCTGCGCTAGTAGTCCCTAATTTAGCAGTGTAAGACTAGCGAGAAGGCAGTTAGTCATCACCACTCACCTCCAACTACTACTACTACTGGGCTACTCTTTTACCAACGAATAGTCGGATTGAACATCACATTATAACGCCCCCTCGGCTGAAAGGGCGAGCATGTTTGGTGCGACAGGGATTCAAACCCGCGACCCTCGGATTACGAGTCGAGTATCTTAACCATTTGACCATGCTGGGCCGAAAGGATAGTTCACTTAGAAATAACAAACACATATAACCCCATTTAGATGAATGATAAAAGATAATAACGCAAGGTTTCTACTCTACTCTGTTCGATTGATATCATAGACATTAGGAGCATTCTTCAGCTCCAAGTTATTGTAAGTCATTTAAAGGCCTGCATCTCGTTTAAATAAGTCTTTCTGTCTCCAATACTTCGTATGGTATGGACAGAAATCTTCCATTTCCAAGACACTGTCTTACTTTAAAGGAAATTTTTCGTCTTTATCTTATAATGAATACTTCCACCTCCAAGAATCTTTATCTAGTTTAAATAAGTCTTTCCATCTCTAAGATCCTCTGTTATTTTGAAGAAAGTTTTCATATCCAATACCCTTTATCTGAGAAAGAAAACATCCATACTTAAGAATTTTTATCTTGTTTAAAGAAACCTTATATTCTTTAGACTTGTATGCCGTCATTATAGAGAAGGCTTTCCGTCTCAAGATTCTGTATTTCATTTAAAGGAGACTTTTTTACCTGTAAGGCCTCACATACTATTTAAAGAAGAACTTCTACTCCAAGAGTCTGAATGCCATTTAAAAGTTGTCATCTACAAAACCTTGTTTCTTGTTTAAAGAAGGCTTTCGCCATCAAGGCCTTGAATGAAACTTGAAGATTTCTGTTCTCAAAAGCCCGGCTTGGCCAGGTAGGTTAAGGCGTTCAACTCGTAATCCGAGGGTCGCGGGTTCGAATTCCAGTTGCACCAAACATGTTTGCCCTTTCAACAGTGGGGTCGTTATAATGTGACGGTCAATTCCACTATTCGTTGGTAAAAGAGTAGCCCAAGAGTTGGCGGTGGATGGTGATGACTAATTGCCTTCCATCTAGTCTTACACTGCTAAATTAGGGACGGCTAGCACAGATAGCTCTCGAGTAGCTTTGTGCGAAATTCAAAAAACAAACAAACATCGGTTTACGCCTTTTCACGAGGAACTTGGAACGTCACAGGATGTAGTCTGAATGTTGATAAACCCTCTAAAAAGGTGTAAACCGAAACGTCGGATAGACTAAAGAACAGTTATCCGAAATTTTTTGTCGTATTTCTTGAATATATTTCGGTTTTAGCTGGAAACAAATTTAAGGGTGCGAATACTGAAACTTGTTTAAACTGGTGATTTAATTAATAAATATGATGCTTATTTGGTCTCAAGTCAATGATTCACAGTTCAGTATTACAGAGAAGTTTAGGTTTTGTTTTATTTTGTAGATATGTGTATTACAGAGATGTTTAGGTTTTGTTTTATTTTGTAGATATGTGTATTACAGAGATGTTTAGGTTTTGTTTTATTTTGTAGATATGTGTATTACAGAGATGTTTAGGTTTTGTTTTATTTTGTAGATATGTGTATTACAGAGATGTTTAGGTTTTGTTTTATTTTGTAGATATGTGTATTACAGAGATGTTTAGGTTTTGTTTTATTTTGTAGATATGTTTTTTTTATCACATATCCACTAACTCTGATGAACTTTTAGTGAACGTAACCTTAACTCAATAATAAAGTTTCTTAGAAGTTCGAGTATGTAATCAGTAGTTGTTTTTATTTTACTGTAAGTTGGAGCTTAGTTGAAATTAAAAATATGTCTTCTTTAAATCAAATACTACAAACATCAAATCAGTTTCCACACGCCTATGCAAACTGTAACTCAATAGTAGTTATAAAAAGCACATGAATTGTTTCGAAGTGTACAACAAATGGTGTTTAAAACCTAGAAGATGTTTATGCTATCTAGTTTAATAGAAACAAAATGAAATTTAATATTATTTTTTGTTTTGTTTACCAATAATATTTCTTTTGGAGGAAGGCTGCGATCTTCAGTAGCTATTATTAGATTAAACTGAGCAGTGAACTCAAATATGTTAAAGCAATAATGAATCTGGTGTTAGAGTATCAACAGTCAGAATCATCCAGCGGCGGAACCAAAATGTCATTTGAAGATGTACAATAGATTTACGATGCTTCTGTAGATAAGAGTAAACTTTATGACCAAGTGTTATAATTTTTGTTTCTAATAGTAGCGCCATTGTAAACAACGTTTATCTGAACCGAAGATGTGTATCACAAGTGAAAGTGTTTATTGGTGATTCTATATAAACCCTATCGTGGGTATCGAAACCAATTTTAGCACTATAAGCCCGAAAACTTAACAGTGAGCTACAGGGAGAGAGAAAAGGTAAAGGTGTTTATGAGATATGTCGATGATGGTAGGTTTGTATCGTGTAACTTTTTATGAGAGACGTCGATGATGGTAGACTGTATAGCTAAACATTTTTATAAGACATTGTTATTATAGGTTGTATATCTACAGGTGTTTATGAGACGTATTGGTTATTATAGGTTGTATATCTCCAGGTATTTATGAGTCATATTAGTAATTATAGGTTGTATATCTCCAGGTGTTTTATGAGACATATTGGTGATTACAGGTTGTATATCTCCAGGTATTTATGAGACGTATTGGTTATTATAGGTTGTATATTCCTCAGGTATTTATGAGACATGTTAGTGATTACAGGTTGTATATCTCCAGGTGTTTATGAGACGTATTGGTTATTATAGGTTGTATATCTACAGATTTTTATGAGACATGTTAGTGATTATGGGTTGTATATCTCCAGGTGTTTATGAGACGTATTGGTTATTATAGGTTGTATATCCACAGATTTTTATGAGACATGTTAGTGATTATAGGTTGTATATCTCCAGGTGTTTATGAGTCATATTAGTAATTATAGGTTGTATATCTCCAGGTGTTTTATGAGACATATTGGTGATTATAGGTTGTATATCTCCAGGTGTTTTATGAGACATATTGGTTATTATAGGTTGTATATCTACAGGTGTTTATGAGTCATATTAGTAATTATAGGTTGTATATCTCCAGGTGTTTTATGAGACATGTTAGTGATAATAGGTTGTATATCTCCAGGTGTTTTATGAGACATATTGGTGATTATAGGTTGTATATCTCCAGGTGTTTTATGAGACATTAGTAATTATAGGTTGTATATCTCCAGGTGTTTTATGAGACATATTGGTGATTATAGGTTGTATATCTACAAGCAGGTATTCGAGACAACCGTTTCTTACCTTGTTGTAACATATATAAACATATACACAAGCTAAGTCAGTTCTTATAAAACAACTTAATATTACTACTTTATCATTTATACAATTACGACCATGATTTCCACCAGTGTCTCTTTCTATTCATCTTTCTTGTTTGTATTTCGATACAACTGAAACCCTGATTTGAGACTTCACGTTTAGGAAGTTATTCAGTTAAATATAACTTCGAACACAATTATGTACGTTCATATAACAAACACTTGGGTGAAGAAAAGACCATTTTATCTTAATATTTTTCTGATAAATACTTACAGTGTTCCATACTCTAACCAGTTTCACTAGAACAGCTACAAAAGAAACTAACTATTCATATTGTTTGATCTTCTATCCATGGTAGATAATACGGTTTCTTTCTGCGATTACAGTAATGATTTCTTATTATTTTTACAGACATCAAAGTAGTATCTATAGACTATTGTTACCTATAGATAGACAACAAAAGGAAGATTTTGGCCAGCTCATTCGTTCAATGCTGAACGTTGTTTTTGTACTATAGGTTTCTGTTTCCCTTTTGTCATTAACCAGCGCCTGCAGTTTTTTCTTTATTCGGATTTCTTCGAGTATCACATATCAGTGAAAGCTAAGTTTTATTTCAACGGATATGTCTTTAAAAAACAAAGCCACGAGACCAATTCGAACGTTTTGGCATTGCTATTGATGGTTTCTTAAGAGACAAGAAAACTTATTTTGAATCACAGAATTCTGAGATGTGATTTTTGTGCAACGTCTTCAATCACAAGTTAAACATTTAACTACAAAAGTAAGTGCCGACAATCAGTAGTTGCTGTTTTTGACCCACAGGCAAAGATGATTCGATTGAACATCCAAAGAAATTGGCATCACTTAACAATAAACACGAAAAAAATTCGTGCTTTATAAAATGGCCTGACACTGAGTAGAAATGAAAACCAAATAGGAATCTCTTGTCAGCTTCAAGTGGATCTTCTGCAACTTATTAAATTGCAAATTTTAAGAATTTGCTTCGTAAAGTTTTGACACAATTCACGGAAAAGAAGAAAAATGTTTTTGTGGTAAAGCCTATCAATAATGCATGAGGATATAAAAAGTTTACACAAAGAAGTTATTGTTTGCCCATTTGCGTGATGAGAGCTCTTAAAGTCAGCTATTCTTTTCTTATTTCTCCACGTATCAGAATAATTACTTTTCCTAAGCAAGCTAAGTGATCATTGTAATAGTTCAGTCAACAACAAAGAAGACTGAATTCGTATGATTAATGAAGGACATTATGAGATTGATTACGTCATATAAATGATACAAATGAATTACGTGTTCTAATTATGTCTTCGTCCGTAAAGTAACAATTTATCGAATTTTGAAGCAATCATTCATCTTCCGTAATCTCTGTCCCTCCCCTCTATTTAAATAGACCGACCTCATTATAACACTTTTCTGCATGAATTCCGTCCACTAGGCTTGAACTCCCTCAAAGGCCTTTTATTTTTGCTTTTCAAAAATGTTTTAAACCTTAACAATTGTCCTTGTCTTTTGATCCTAATATGAAAGTAATGGCCAGTAAATCAATGATGCTGACTGCACTAATTATTAATATGTCTACCAAATATCTTTCTTAGTTTGTGTGAGGGCAAGTAAACTGTTTTTTTTTCTTAGGTCAAGAAGTATTAGGACACACCCAAAGGGCATCATTAAGGCCTATAGTTTCGAGTGTCCTATAGAAATAAGTGGTAAAAAGAAAATACACAAAAACACAAACTTTGGGATAGTGCTTCGTGATGCCTTTAAAATGGATAAAACAATATTAAATTCTCGTTCAATTTTTGAACACATCTACTTCAAGACTGTCTGTGGTAGACGTCTGGCCAAATAATTTAACAAACTTGATACTAAATAAGCTGCCACTATGAATACAGATTATTTTTTAAACTTTAGAGATTTGATGAACCAATCACAATATTAAAACAGTAACGTAAGAATATTTGCTTTATTTTGTGTCTGATATCCGCCCAAGGTTATAGAAGGACCTTCAAAACGCTATCCGTCTCTAATTTCGAAATGACAGACGAGGTTGGAAAGCAGCTAGTCAAACCCCACAACGCTAACTGTTGAGCTTCCCTTTTACCAACGATTAGTTGGATTGACTCTCATATATACATAAAACGCCCTTGCATCTAGGATGCAGAGCATGTTCGGCTACGGGTTTCGATCCCTCAATCCGTAAACTTGTAGTCAAACTTCTTACCGCTAGATCTTGCCAGATTCCGGATAGTAAATAGAATGACTACATTTAAACTACTGTCATTCAATGCAATTAAGTGACAAGAAACTTTCATAGTATGCTTTCCAGGTGGTTTGAATTTATAAAGCTCAAAGGAGAAACACGTAAAAAATATATCTGTATTTTAATGTTCTTAATTAGTTCTGCTGTGTTAATTTTTCACTTTTATTGTAAATTGTTGTTGTTTTTAGCACAAAGCCTCAGAATCAGCAAAACACGATCTATCCACCAGAGAGAATCAAAGCCTAAATTTTAGTATTGTATCTCCATAAATTTACTAATGACCCGGGGGAGGGGGGTGTATATGCAGTAAGTACATTTGGCTGATATAAAACATGCATTCTTGTTCTACTTTGTGCTCACAAGTAGTTGAAACAATTATTTTTTTTTTCTTGTGGTATTACAAATATTATAAACACACTTTCAAGTGTTCAAGTTTGAGACTTCTATTAATCTCTGATTGCAAGAAATAAAGGTTTCTTTAACGCTATGTCACAGACAACTGCTCTTCATTCTAGTGAAAGTGGACACCTGCCATTGCAATAATCAATGCAAAATTTCTCTAGTTATGGTTGAAGAAATTATTATTTGATGCACTCGATAAAGTTAAAACGCCTGAAAACGGGAGGCGTTGATAGATACAAATTATGTTTTGGAGAATTAACATACCATCGGAAACAAATCGTCATTACTTACGCCGATTAGTTTGTGTTTAATGATGGAAAGTTAATTAAAGTGATTGTTGCTGATTTGCATTTACCCTAACGATGGAAAGTTAAACTGTCATAATCAAAAATGTAATTATTTGTTTTATACTTTGTGACTGACGATGACCACATATTAACCAAAATGTTGATATTTTTCATTTGCTTATCACTTTTTTCGGGCTCGGCATGGCCAGGTGGGTTAATACGTTCGACTCGTAATCTGAATGTCGCGGGTTCGAATCACGTCGCACCAAACACACTCGATCTTTCAGCCGTGGGTGGGGCGTTATAATATTTAGTCAATCCCACTATTCGTTGGTAAAAGAATAGCCCAAGAGTTGGCAATGGGTGGTGATGACTAGCTGCCTTCCCTCTAGTCTTACACTGCTAAATTAGGGACGGCTAGCGCAGATAGCCCTCGTGTAGCTTCGCGCAAAATTCCAAGCAAAAACATTTTTCTTTTTTCCTTTCTTTTGCCGTTTAAACGCCCCCCGCTAGTACAGCGGTATGTCTCCGGATTTACAACGCTAAAATCAGGGGTTCGATTCCCCTCGGTGGGCTGAGCAGATAGCCCTTTGTGGCTTTGCTATACGAATAACACACACACGCCGTTTTAACAGTGTGGTGTGACATTCTGTCTGGAGTTTTTCATTTTAAGTAAAAAGGTTTGATATAAATGCCAAATAGGATAGGCTGAACTGTAAAGTTTTTCAGTTAAAATGAAAAAATAACATAACTTGAAGTCTGCGTTCATTGAAGATAACTTCACAGACTTTTCACACATGTGTGAAACTATCGAATAAAAGTAGAGACATTCCCTATAGTGTGCTCATGCCGAATTAAAGCGCAAACTTTGTAACTTCTCTTGTGCCAAGAAATACGAATTGTCCAAGTTACTATAATCGAAGGATATGTGGCAAGTTAACATATCTTAAGATTTATAAATCTTATGACGTCAATCAGGACAGATTCATCTTATATCTCCTAGATTCTTTTTCTGTAAGAAAGAGCTGGTTGTTGGTAAAACAGTCGTAAAAAGGTACTTACGTGAATGTAAACTCAAGGAAAAAAAAAGACGTTTTTTTTTTAAATGACATACTATACAAGAAATATACTCTGCATGACTATATATACTGAGTTTCATAAATATTTTTGTTCTGGAATTATTGAATTATTTATGGTTCATATATTCTAACTGTCTAGGAATATTAAAAAAAAAAAACACGTATTAATCCAGTCTCATGGTGCAGCCAATAATAAGCTTGCAGCCTACTTACTAAAATTAGTGGGTTGTATATTAGTGTATACGTATTTTTGTTTTCGTCTTGTTAGAAAACTTCATAAACTATGCGGAGTAGCCTGTACGGTTATAACATAGTCATATATTTTGTGTTTTTGATGTTTTAATTCCAATACAGTCACATATATCATGTAGTTAATGTTTCAACCTGTAGGCGGTGCAGTGATGTTCCTTCGTATAATTCATGTAAATTTTCGTATAAAAAAATTACAAAACCTGCTTTTTTTAATAACATTATTTTATGCACGTGCACATTATATTTTCATAACAACTAACTTCTAACTATATTTTAAAGATCAGTTGTTTTTGGTGTTGTTGTTTTTTTCATCCGTCGCTTAATGTGAAATGAGCAACACAATTTAAAATTTATATGTGGGGTGTAATGAAATACTTGAGAGATTACTTCTTTTGGAATACTGAGAAGAGAAACTTCCAGTTCAGTTATTTACGCCACATTATTAGGGTTGTTTGGCTCTTATATCTAATATTTTAATATGCTATGTAAATCCTTCCATCTTGTACCTTACCATGCATAAAAATGATTTCTTCAAAGCGAATGAGCCGTCTTTTCATAACACTACATTGACTTGCAAGTTTGAACATTGCAGTCGGTCTTCATCTCGCGAGAGTTTCTATTGAAAAGTAGCTCAGTTTGTCTTTTATTTATTTCTTATTCGTTTTGTATATAAGTGTTTAAGAGGAAACTTCAAATTTAAATATCTAATCTTACCTAATAAATAACACTTTGTCTGATATAGATTTTTAAGCTGACAGCGTTAATCTATACATTTTTGGTATCACGTGAATATCAGACACTCTTTGATTGGACATTAACTTGTGACATTGTTTGTTTGTTTGTTTTTTTAATTTCGCGCAAAGCTATCCCCAATTTAGCAGTGTAAGAGAAGAGAGAAGGCAACTAGTCATCATAACCCACCGCCAGCCTTTGTGCTACTTTTTTACCAACGAATATTGGGATTGATTATCACATTATAATGCTCCACGGCTGAAAGGGCGGGAATTTTTTGTGTGAATGGGGGTTCAAACCTGGAACCCTCATATTACAAGTCAAGCGCCCTAACTACTGGCCATGCCGGACCGTTGTGCCTTTGACAAGAAACTATAGATGTGTCGTTCAACAATGCTTCATAACAATCCTTGTTCAACTTGAAACGTGTAGAAAAACATGTGACTTACTCAAAACTAGTTCATATAGTTGAGGAAAATTTAAGAAATGAAACATGAAAGTTAGAATTCTTTATAAGTAAATAACTGATAACATGTGGTCTTTACATACAAGTAACAGAATACCATGTTATGAAACACGTAAATATTTCGAAATGAATATTGAATTTTCTGCTGTGAAGATTATAATGCAAACTGCTACACTGCTGGCCAAAATCTTAAGGTCAATGAACATAAACACAAAATATGCATTTTGCGTTGTTAGACTCAACCACTTATTTGAATAGAGAGCTTCGAAAGATAAAAATAAGAAAAGGGAAAATAAAAATAATAAACTTTTTTAGAATTTAATAGGGAAAATGTGAACATTATAAAATTAGCCTAAATACTAACTGGTCAAAAGTTTAAGACCATACTGAAACAAAGCGTTAATCGGTAAACATGTAACGAAATTTAATCATTTGTGCTCAAGCATTAGCGTTGTCAATATCTCCCACTGACATCTCATGTGTTACACTGGGTAAAAACATGGCAAAGGCTAAAAAGTTGACAGAGTTTGAACGTGGCAGAATTGTCAAGCTGCAAAAGCAAGGTGTCTCTCAACGTGCCATCGCTGGTGAGATTGGGGGTAGTAAAACTGCTGTTGCAAATTTCTTAAAAGACCCTGAGGGATACGGAACGAGAATTTCAAGTGGTCGGCCCAAGAAAATTTTGCCGGCGTTGAGCAGAAGGATTCGACTGGATGTCTGGCAGGACACTAACAGATCGTCGAACCAGATTAAGGCCCTTACGAACGCAGAATGCAGCCCAAGAACAATAAGATGCATCTATGAGAGAAGGGCTTTAAAAACCGTAAACGTCTTCAAAGGCCACGCCTCCTTCCACACCACGAAACAGCTCGGTTAAACTTTTCTGAGAAGCACCTAACATGGGACGTAGAAAGTGGAAGAAGGTTTTGTTCTCTGATGAGAAAAAACTTAACCTGGATGGACCAGATGGCTTCCAACGTTACTGGCACGATAAAGATATCCCACTGGAGACATTTTTTACACGAAACAGTGGAGGAGGCTCCATCATGATCTGGGGTGCTTTCTCCTTCCATGGAACAATAAAGCTTCAGGTAATACAGGGGCGTCAAACAGCAGCTGGCTACATTGGCATGTTGAAGAGAGCATTTTTATTGACTGAAGACCCTCGCTTGTGTAGAAATGACTGGATCTTTCAGCAGGACAACGCTGCAATCCACAATGCCAGCAGGACAAGAACTTTTTTTATGGTGAATAACGTGATTCTTTTAGACCATCCAGCGTGTTTGCCCGAACTGAACTCATTGAAAATGTTTGGGAATGGATGGCAAGGGAAGTCTATACAAATGGACGTCAGTTCCAAACAGTGCATGATCTTCATGAAGCCATCTTCACCACTTGGAATAACATTCCAGTCAGCCTTATATCGACCATGCCAAAGAGAATGTTTGAAGTTATTCACAATGACGGCCGTGCAACTCACCACTGAGGGGCCTGGCATGGCCAAGCGTGTTATGGCTTGCGACTCGTAATCTGAGGGTCGCGGGTTCGCATCCCAGTCGCGCCAAACATGCTCGCCATTTCAGCCGTGGGGGGCGTTATAATGTTCGGTCAATCCCACTATTCGTTGGTAAAAGAGTAGCCAAAGAGTTGGCGGTGGGTAATGATGACTAGCTGCCTTCCCTCTAATCTTACACTGCTAAATTAGGGACGGCTAGCACAGATAGTCCTCGAGTAGCTTTGTGCGAAATTCAAAAACAAACAAACAAACACTACTGAGACCTCTTGTTGGGCATGTCGTACCCTGTGTAGGACTTTTTTTTGTATGGTCTTAAACTTTTGACCAGCTAGTATTTAGGCTAATTTCATAATGTTCACATTTTCCCTATCAAATTCTAAAAAAGTTTTTAATTTTTATTTACCCTTTTCTTATTTTCATCTTTTGAAGCTCGACTCAAATTAGTAGTTGAGTCTAACAACGCAAAATGCATATTTTATCTTTATGCTTATTGGCCTTAAGATTTTGGCCAGCAGTGTAACTGTAATTACTTAGTTACATTGACAGTGGTTCATGTACTATTATATAAATACTAGAAACTGTCTTGGCCGTTCTGTTTTAGTGTGTTAATGAAACCGGTTAAGACGCACGATTAAGCTGTATGAAAGCAATAGCCTGAATATTCAAATAGTTTATCCGATTAAGTGTTTCACGGTCTGGTGTTAGTGCACTCATCCTGCTGAGAACAGTATAGTTCTAACGTGTTATATCGTTAGATGGGCTCTTTGGATAATTTGGTAAAACAATGCAAAGTACAGCTCACCTAACCATAACGAATTAATCCGCCTCTTTAAGAGCGTTTATTATGGTATGGACTATGTCCCTTGTAAATCTAAATTCACAAACAACGTTCGATTAGAAGTTCCGAGGCCCGGCATGGTCAGGTGATTAAGGCACTCGACTCGTAATCTGAGGGTCGCGGGTTCAAACCTCCGTGACACCAAACATGTTTGCCGTTTCAGCCATGCGAGCGTTATAATGTGACGGTCAATCCCACTATTCGTTGGTAAAAGAGTAGCCTAAGAGTTGGCGGTGGGTGGTGATGACTAGCTGCCTTCCCTCTAGTCTTACACTGCTCATTTAGAGATGACTAGCGCAGATAGCCCTCGTGTAGCTTTCCTCGAAATTAAAAAACAAACAAACAAAATCAAAAGCTCCGAAACTTATTATATTTGGGCTTAAACTCGCAAATAAAACTCGCTGCTTACATTGAACTTAATAACACATTCATTACTTATTTTCTATTTCTATCGTACGCATATTTCTACACACTACACAAAATTGCTCGATTCTTGATCTTAATGAACTTTCTGGCTATTGTTTTGCACCCTCTAGCAACATCTGAATCAAAATAATAAATATATATAGTTCACAAAACGGTTATGTATTTTCCGTGATGACGAGAAAACCCACTTGTAGAGAAGATTATACATGTAAAAATCGGCTGGTGTGGGTAGAGAAAGAACTATGTAGAGGAACGAACAACGTTTCGACCTTCATCGGTCATCATCAGGTTCACAAAGAAAGAAAGAGATAACTGACCGACAGCTGACCACATGTTTGAGAGCGGTTGTGTAATTGAGTGAAGGAATGTAGAGGGCGGGCTTAGATGATGTATTATATTTATTAATATAGATATAAAGATGTTCCGTTGTATTGGTTTATTTTGGGCTTGAGTTGTTGTATAAGTAAGGCTTCTTTAATTTTGCATTTGTTTATGTTTGTTTCTTTATTTAGTAGTTGGGTGATTTCAATGGTTATGTTGTGTTTATTTGACTTTTAGTGTTCGAAAACGTGTGAAAGTGGCTTTTTATGTTCTTTGAATCTGGTTTCCATTTTTTACTTGTTTCTCCAATATAGAAGTTGTGGCAGTTATCACATAGTATTTTATAAATAATGTTGGTTTTGTATTTCTCAGTGTAGTTTTTGCATGGTATAGACCTTAATTTTGTGCCTAGTTTTTGAATAAATTTGGTATTAACTGGAATGTCATATTTTGTTACTAGTTTTTGCCAAATGTTGGTTATTTTTCTGCTGATGTTGAGAATATATGGTATGTAGCAGTATATGGTTTCGTGACTTTTTAATTGTGGGGTATATTTACTTTTGTTAGTTGATTTTGCTTTCTGTCGAGGTGTGTGCGTATAATGTTTTCTACGGTTTGTGGAGGAAACTTATTGATGTTGGTGAAGTGTTGTTTTATTTTGTCTAATTCATCGTTAATTTTATCTGGTGAGCATAGTTTTATGGCTGTGTTTATTTGGTTTCTTAGTATGTTGAGTTTATGTTCTGTTACATGTGCTGAGTCCCAAGGAATGTATTGTCCAGTATAGGTGATTTTTTCGGTGGATTTCTGTTTTAAATTGTGTCGATTCTTGTAATTTTGAGGTTAAGAAATTAGTGGATAAAAATTATGTTGAATTGGTTAAATATAGTATGTCCAAAAGAGATGTTATTGGTTTTACCATGATTCTGGAGAAACTCAGACTAAATGAGTTTTGGAACCACCGGTTTACATCAAGTGAGAATTAATTAACAATTAATCTAAAATTGTTTCTTGGGTTTGGGGGCTACAGAAGAGGCTTAGGCACATTTTGGGGTGTCTTTAGGCCCAGAAAACTTTCTTACCACCACCCCTGCTTGGTACTAGTAGTGTTTGTAATGATATGATCTACTCAACTAACCATTTAACTGTCTCTTTAACAGTTCTACAATCTCTGTGTGTTGTTATAAGTTATATTGATACCAAACTCTAATTAATAATAACTCCCTACGATTATTTTCTGTTTCTAACTTTCCTTTGTAAATCAAATTAATCCAAAAATAATTAAAATTTTTACAATAAAATTACTGCATGTCTAATTACGTAGTCTCTGGTAAGATTGTGAGGGCTTATAAACCTTAAATTTGGAGTTAGATACCTGTAATTAGTAAAACGTAAGTATTCCATTCTGTGTTCTTGTGTTTATCTTATAGCAAAGCCTCATCGGTCTATCTGCTGAGCCCACCGAGGAATATTGAACACCTGATTTTAGCGTTGTAAATCCGTAGACTTACCGCTGTATTAACGGGAGGCTGGTGTTTAGTAGCAAACAAAATAACCTAATTACTTTTATGGTCAATGTTATCAAGTTGAGAGCTTATTATTATCTAGTGTATAACATATATATAAATCTAAAAACACTGACGTTAGAGTAGTTTATATTGTTTGATTATAAAAACGGGAATTTGTTTGTGGTGGAAATGTTGATTTGTAGACTGTATGACCTATAGTTCGAGCCCTGGTCCAATGCATACGCTCCGCATTTTTAATTTCAATGGAATATCATTATTAGCCTGAAAGAGCTTAACTTAACCCTTGTGTCAGTGAATGCTGTTGGCAGCCCTGAAAGAGCTAAACTTAACCCTTGTGTCAGTGAATGCTGTTGGCAGCCCTGAAAGAGCTAAACTTAACCCTTGTGTCAGTGAATGCTGTTGGCAGCCCTGTGTCTAGCCAGTAATTCGAAATTAGGAAGTATGGTATCAGAAATCTGTGGGTTTCTAACAAGGTTTTTCCCGATCCATGTGCGTGTTCAAATTCCAGTTATATAACTTTAAATAAGTTATAAGTTTTAAACCCAAGATCAGCGTTTAATAAACATCTCTGTTTTTCTTGGAAGATGTTTTAAATTCAAACCATGTGAAAAATGAATAGAAAAATACGTAAGGTAAATGTTATTATGCTTTTACGTTTGTCCGTGTGTTTTTCTTATGATGTTTACAGATGGAAAAACTGTGGACCTACACTAACACTTAACAAACCTAAGACAATGGTGATATGTACTATCATAGGAATGTACCAGACACACATCAGAGTAACAGTAGAAGAATAGGAACAAATACATGTAATTTACAAATTTAAAAAAAAAGTAACATCGGTGTTGGAAGCAAAAAAACGACAACAACAGCATTCTACACTTTCAAAGGATTGTCAAGTAGGTAAATGTAGAGTTATAAAGGTCACTAACCAATAAAATGTTACATGTGGTTAGTCCTAGTGTAGAAAGAATAAACGTGAACCTTGTTTGCTAAAACAAAGAAAGGGTTTAGGAACTGGAATGCGCTAAGACAGAAAGACAATATGTAACAAATAAGCAAAAGATGCACTACTTTGGGTATATTAGATCTCAGGAAAGGCTTACAGGGATTTTGGTGGGCATAACCTGAGGAGCGATAACAATCAGAGACTCGTTTGGCCCTATAATATTAGAAAATGTATTGATAAATAAAAGCTTAAACTCTAAAAGTTGATAAAGACAGCGAGAAAAAAAAAAGACCATAGCTGTCGACCTTCAGAATATAGGAAGACACCGTTACTGGATTTTTTATGACCACGACCAAAAAACCTTAGCAACTTTTTTTTCAACATTTTGTAAAAGAAAAAAGAAGAAAAACATAATCACAGCAGTTTGTTTTAAGTTCTCAGGCATGCTGAGCATTGTTTGTTTTGTTTTTGTTTTTTGCGCAAAGCTACTCGAGGGTTATCTGCGCTAGACGTCCCTAATTTAGTAGTGTAAGACTAGAGGAAAGGCAACTAGTCATCACCAACCACCGCCAACTCTTAGGCTACTCTTTTACCATCGAATAGTGAGATTGACTGTCACATTATAACGCCCCCACCGCTGAAAGGGGCGAGCATGTTTGGTGCGAATGGGATTCGAATCCGCGACTCTCAAATTATGAGCCGAATGCCTTAACCATCTAGCCATGCCGGGTCCACATGCTGAGCACATTGACATGAAAACTTTATTTCTCAAACTAAATGAATCTTTAAAAAGAATGAGTACGAGAAACACTTTTAAAACGTTTCAGTGATGTGTTTATACAACGTTTCATTTGTCTGTTGTAAAACGTTTCAGTGATGTGTTTATACAATGTTTCATTTGTCTGTTGTAAAACGTTTCAGTGATGTGTTTATACAACGTTTCATTTGTCTGTTGTAAAACGTTTCAGTGATGTGTTTATACAATGTTTTATTTGTCTGTTGTAAAACGTTTCAGTGATGTGTTTATACAATGTTTCATTTGTCTGTTGTAAAACGTTTCAGTGATGTGTTTATACAACGTTTCATTTGTCTGTTGTAAAACGTTTCAGTGATGTGTTTATACAACGTTTTATTTGTCTGTTGTAAAACGTTTCAGTGATGTGTTTATACAACGTTTTATTTGTCTGTTGTAAAACGTTTCAGTGATGTGTTTATACAATGTTTTATTTGTCTGTTGTAAAACGTTTCAGTGATGTGTTTATACAATGTTTTATTTGTCTGTTGTAAAACGTTTCAGTGATGTGTTTATACAATGTTTTATTTGTCTGTTGTAAAACGTTTCAGTGATGTGTTTATACAACGTTTTATTTGTCTGTTGTAAAACGTTTCAGTGATGTGTTTATACAACGTTTTATTTGTCTGTTGTAAAACGTTTCAGTGATGTGTTTATACAATGTTTTATTTGTCTGTTGTAAAACGTTTCAGTGATGTGTTTATACAATGTTTTATTTGTCTGTTGTAAAACGTTTCAGTGATGTGTTTATACAATGTTTTATTTGTCTGTTGTAAAACGTTTCAGTGATGTGTTTATACAACGTTTTATTTGTCTGTTGTAAAACGTTTCAGTGATGTGTTTATACAATGTTTTATTTGTCTGTTGTAAAACGTTTCAGTGATGTGTTTATACAACGTTTTATTTGTCTGTTGTAAAACGTTTCAGTGATGTGTTTATACAACGTTTCATTTGTCTGTTGTAAAACGTTTCAGTGATGTGTTTATACAACGTTTCATTTGTCTGTTGTAAAACGTTTCAGTGATGTGTTTATACAACGTTTTATTTGTCTGTTGTAAAACGTTTCAGTGATGTGTTTATACAATGTTTTATTTGTCTGTTGTAAAACGTTTCAGTGATGTGTTTAACACAATGTTTTATTTGTCTGTTGTAAAACGTTTCAGTGATGTGTTTATACAATGTTTTATTTGTCTGTTGTAAAACGTTTCAGTGATGTGTTTATACAATGTTTTATTTGTCTGTTGTAAAACGTTTCAGTGATGTGTTTATACAATGTTTTATTTGTCTGTTGTAAAACGTTTCAGTGATGTGTTTATACAATGTTTTGGGCCTGGCATGGCCTAGCGCGTTAAGGAGTGCGCTCCTAATCTGAGGGTCGCGGGTTCGCGCCCGAGTCGCGCTAAACATGCTTTTTCCCCAGCTGTTGTAGGGGCGTTTATAATGTGACAGTCAATCCCACTATTCGTTCGTAAAAGAGTAGCCCAAGAGTTGGCGGTGGGTTGTGATGACTAGCTGCCTTCCCTCAACTCTTGCACTGCTAAATTAGGGACGGCTAGCACAGATAGCCCTCGAGTACCTTTGTGCGAAATTCCAAAAACCAAACCATTACACAATGTTTTATTTGTCTGTTGTAAAACGTTTCAGTGATGTGTTTATACAATGTTTTATTTGTTTTTAAAACATTTCAGTGCTTTGCTTTCCACAACATTTCATTTGTCTGTTTTAAAACGTTTCAGTGATGTGTTTTATACAACGTTTCATTTGTCTGTTGTAAAACGTTTCAGTGATGTGCTTTCCACAACATTTTATTTGTCTGTTGTAAAACGTTTCAGTGATGTGTTTTACACAACATTTTATTTGTCTGTTGTAAAACGTTTCAGTGATGTGTTTTATACAACATTTTATTTGTCTGTTGTAAAACGTTTCAGTGATGTGTTTTACACAACGTTTTATTTGTCTGTTTTAAAATGTTTCATTAATGTTTCTTCGATGTTTTATTTAGTTTTTAAAACGTTTCAGTGATGTTTTTATCACAATATTTTATTTGCCAATTGTAAAAAGTTTTATCGATGCGTTTTCTAGAATGCTTTATTTTTCTAAATTTTTAATGACTTTTTTTGAAAAGATTCGTTATCTATTTTTTCCACCGTTTTATTTATTTCAAAATGTTTCCCCGAAGTATTTTTCATTATGTTTTATTTGTTTCTTTTAAAACGTTTCAGTAATGGTTATATGATGCTTTATACATAGTTGTTGTTTGTTCTGTATGTGTGAATGTGTGTGTTTTCTTATAGCAAAACCACATCGAGCTATTTGTTGTGTTCACCGAGGGTAATCGAACCTCTGGTTTTAGCGTTGTAAATCCTTAGACTTTCCGCTGTACCAGTGGGGGACTTTTTGTTCTATGAGTTTCATTAATTATTCTAATAAAGTCACTGAAATACACATGTGTCTTTCTCTGTCATATATTATCGATTACTAACTACTGTGCTTGTTATTCTTACATAAATACAGCGAAGCTTTCTCTGCCATCTGAGCTCTCTTAATGTTTTGCAGTTCCAAACTCAGTCGTCTAAAATGTTAGTGATACAGTAGTGTGTGTTGTTTTGTAGCGAATCCCTAATTTCAGCTTTGTAAATCCGTAGACTTACCGCTGTTTAATCGGGAAACGAAGCAGTAATCACATGTATGTAGAGTCTAGAAATCTAATTAAGTGTGATGTTAAGACCGGTTGATATATTTATTTGTTTCCCTTTCAAAACTCGTATTGAATATCAAAGAATGTTCAAAAAATACTTAGTAGAATTGAATATGGGAATACTTAAGTTCTTATACTGCTAATATTCAGAAAGCATCGTTTTATATTTGTTAACCACGTATTGCTCTACATATGGTTGTTCATATAGTAGTTTTGTTGTACTGAGATAACCTTTGACTTCTTGTAGCCCACAAGCTTAAGGACAGAATATTCTGAAGAAGGGGCGTCTCCTTGAGTCCATCGATCATGGAAACAAAGGAAAGAACCAGTCATCACAACCGCAATCAAGTTTGACGCTCAGATATCTTCGAGAAACATTGATTACAGGCCAGAACTTTGGACATAGCACTAAAAAAAATTGTTGTCGTGATCTGTCGTCTTTGGTTTGAAGAATCTTCTTCGAAGCAACTTTGCTGAGCGATGTCTTGTAATTACCATTAGTAACCGAAAGCTACAGTGGGAAAAACTTACATTTTTGTAATTATAAGCAGCCAATATGTTGTTTTGGTTATCGCGTCGTTCCTAAAGATATCACTCAGAACTACTGGTTAAATTCTTTGCTAAAGCTTCAAGTGTATTCATTAACTCTTGCATACTTTTTGCAAAGACAAACAAACAAATCAAAATAGTCTCTTTCAAGTCTGTTTGTTTTCAATTTTCGCGCAAAGCTACTCGAGGACTATCTGCGCTAGCCGTCCTTAGTTTAGTAGCGTAAGACTAGAGTGAAGGCAACTAGTCATCATCACCCACCGCCAGCTCTTGGGATACTCTTTTACCAACGAATAGTTGGATTAACCATCACATTATAAAGCCCTCATGGCATGTTTGGTGAGACTAGAATTCGAAACTACAACCTTCCAATTACGAGTTATGCCCTAACCACCTGGCCAAGCCGG
The DNA here is from genome assembly GCF_004210375.1 of Tachypleus tridentatus. NCBI lineage: Eukaryota > Metazoa > Arthropoda > Merostomata > Xiphosura > Limulidae > Tachypleus > Tachypleus tridentatus. Next base: position 25,510,964 of record NC_134834.1, read on the forward strand.
GTGCTGTATATTAAGAGTGAGCAGAAACAAAACCAACTTGTTTTTTTCTATTTTTTGGCGTAATGAAAGACAACGCTTTTCATTAGTTGTTTAACCAACTAGTTTCAGCAACACAGTTACTACAGTAAGGGCTTGTGACTAAAATGTTAGCTTAGCCTATAGTAAACTCCGACTATTAATGGGTACGTTTGTTAATAAAATCAAGGGTAGGAGGAAGTTAAATATTAATTAAGGAAATAGATTAAGACAAATAATTATTGCAACACAGTACATCGATTGGTCAATTGTATCTATTTATACACACAGGTCTGCTTTTAATCATGGGATATTTGTTTCAGTTTTTTAAAAGATTTTTATATTTCTCCAATCATAATTACATAAATGTCCAATTACCACAGAAGACATTATGTTATCGTATTCTACGTCATACTGGTGTTCTTTCAATCTCACCTTTATTTTCCTTCTTGAATGTCCTACGTACATTTTACCACAACTACAAATAATTTGGTAAGTCCATCTTTATCGTTAATATGTTTTTAATCTTCCAGTGTTTGTAAATAATTAACAAATCTGTTTTGAGAAATGAATGCTACATTATCACCTTTAAATCAGGATGTTTTAACAACTTTTGTTTTACCGGAACGACAGGATAAAATTGTATACAAATATTTTAAGATTATTTTAATGGAGTTAACTTGGAGTGTCTCATTTCATCAATAACTTCTATCCGCATCTATTGCACTGAGCTATGTACTTTAAGTGCTTGGAACATCTACCCTACAGTGGTACCTAGGGCACTAGACAAGCCTTCTGTACTTTCTGCAAAATATTTCCTTATATCAATTTTAAAACACTACTGTAGAAATTCGTTTTTTTTCTCTAAGCCTTATCTAACCATTACAGCTTGCTGGGCATCAGGAGGCGTTATTGGAATTATGGCCTATAATACTGTAGCAGTAAACGTATACAACGGTTAAAACAATTGAATATTATATATATATACACAGAGAGAGAGAGAGAGATCGTAGATATATAATGAGATACATATCTATATATTTATTTATAGAGAGAGAGATATGTTATTATTTGAATAAGTTAGATCATAGATCTTAAAATGGTCTAAGCCTTTTACCGTTTAACATTAACAAATCTTTAAATCTAAATATTAGCATTTACTGAGTACCTAATTTTAGGTTTGTTTGTTTGTTTGTTTTGGAATTTCGCACAAAGCTACTCGAGGGCTATCTGTGCTAGCCGTCCCTAATTTAGCAGTGTAAGACTAGAGGGAAGGCAGCTAGTCATCACCACTCACCGCCAACTCTTGGGCTACTCTTTTACCAACGAATAGTGGGATTGACCGTCACATTATACACCCCCACGACTGGGAGGACGAGCATGTTTAGCGCGACGCGGGCGCGAACCCGCGACCCTCAGATTACGAGTCGCACGCCTTACGCGCTTGGCCATGCCAGACTAATTTTAGGTATCTTAACGCTAATTTCTACTGACAGATGTAGTAGCAAACCTATATTATTTCAATGGGTTATTTATTATTAGAACTATTATCGGTATTGCCAGTTATGTAGGTTATATACATGCATACGCATTACTGCTATGTGTATAATACTTGATTTATGTATTTCTTTCCACCTTTCATTATACAATCAGTTAAAGTAAAGAAGTGGAGTACGTTACATGAAAACGACTTTAAAATCTCGTCTTGTCGTTACAGTCTCTATCGCCCAGTTTTTGCCTCTTTACATTACCAAAGTTTGTCATATCCAAAGCACACAACTGTTCTCTGTAAACTTTCTATGAGCCATCCATTGTACTAGAAGGAAGGTTTCAACGATCCTATTGCACGGAAATATATGGGCACTGAGCACGTTGACTTGACCTGTATGATTTATATGAAGCAGCATGAATACTTGTTTCATTCTCAAAATGCTTGAGATATATAGTATTTTTATTCGCATCATTTTTTGAAGACGTAAAAACCATCCACATCAAATCGTCACGCTGTTACATATCAAAACCATCATGGATAAACAATAACATTGTTATTTTACTTTAATTTATTGTACAATGTAAGTAAAATAATAAACAGTATGAGAACTATTAATGGCTAATAAGAAAATATATTAAGATCACGTTTTACATGAAATCAAATTATATTTTATTCATGTTAATGAAACTATAGTCTAGGTTTCATTCAGGTTTTGTTGACTTGGCCAGGTTGGCCAGGTGGGTTAAGACGTTCGACTCGTAATCCGAGGGTTGCGGATTCGCATCCCTTTCGCACCAAACATACTCGAACTTTCAGCCGTGGGGGGCGTTATAATGTGACAGGCAATCCCACTATTCGTTAGTACAAACGTAGCCCAAGAGTTGGCGGTGGGCGGTGATGACTAGCTGCCTTCCCTCTAGTCTTATACAGCTAAATTAGGGACGGCTAGCGTAGATAGCCCTCGAATAGCTTTGCGCAAAATTCAAAAACAAACATACTAATAAGTCAAATGACATAATCAGAGCTTTAAATAAACCTTTTCTTATATTCAATTTTCATTCAAGATGCAGCCCGGCATGGCCAGATGGTTAGAGCGCTCGACTCGTAATCTGAGGGTCGCGGGTTTGAATCCCAGTCGCACTAAACTGTTCGCCCTTTCATTCGTGGGAACGTTATAATGAAACGGACAATGCCTCTATTCGTTGGTAAAAGCGTAGCCCAAGAGTGTAAGTGGTGATGACAAGCTGCCTTCCCTCTAGTCTTACACTGCTAAATTAGAGATGGCTAGCGCAGATTGCCCTGATGTAACTTTGCGCGAAATTCAAAAACAAAAAGCAGTTTTTCTTATATAACAATATTATGCGCAGTACAACGAAGTGTAATCCACGTAATAATACTGAATGAAAGACGAGTAAATAACAAGAGAAGTTCCTCAATAACCGCAACACTTGAAATTATTTCAGGAGGGGTTAGACTAAATTGTTTGTTTGTTTGTTTTTTATTTCGCGCAAAGCAACTCGAGAGCTATTTACACTATCCATCCCTAATTTAGCAGTGTAAGACTAGAGGGAACACAACTAGTCAACACCACCCAACGTCAACTATTGGGCTACTCCTTTACTAACGAATAGTGGGACTGACATACACATATAACGCCCCCACGGCTGAAAGGGCAAGCATGTTTGGTATAACGGGGATTCGATCCCGCAACCCTCAGATTACGAGTCGAACGTCTTAACCTACCTGGCCATGCCAAACTATGAGTAAATTAATTTATGAAATATGTGGTTTATCAAATGCACCAATCGAAAGGATTTGACCTCCTAAGTTTAAAACTGTTATTAGAACTCATATCGATCAAGAAATGATGTAGCTACGAACTCAAAGACACTTCTTGAAAAATAACAACTCAGATTCATTCTATGAGCCGCTAAGCCGCGGCTAAATATTAACGTATAAAACGTAATCATATATATATATATAATAGATTTAGAAAAGGCCTAAAGTGTATTTGTACTCTAACAACACTGTAAGTTGAGTATGTTTAAGACATAGAAACACAATTATTCAAAGCGAGGCTAGTTTTATTGTTTATGTCTAAATATCATAGCTCATGCTACTTACTCCGTCACCCCCTCCCCATAGGACAACGGTAAATTCATAAACTTAAAAAACGTTAAAATCCGGAGTTCGATTTTCCCGTGATTAAAATAAGTAGATAGCATGCTCTGGTTTTGTTATGAAACCACCACATTATGTTTTATTTTAGCTTTTAAATTTATATATGAAATATCTGTTTGTTTGGTTGCTATTTTTATAATGTAGTCGTTGGCTCAAGACCATTATAAACATTCGTATCACCATATTCCAAAAAAATAAAGGTCACTTGAAAAAAATAAGCTTAGCGTAAGAATATAATAAAATTCCCTGTGAAGCAGTTTATTGGGCTGTTAGGTGAAGCACTTAGGTAGCCACAGTCATCGTGTCGTTTATTTTATTATCCTTTTGAATTGTTTCATTCACTTAAATTGGCACTCTATAGAACTGATTTTTTTTTTACCTGGGAACCGCGTAGATTAACTGGTTAGGTCAGGAACTCTTTGTTTTAGGTATAGAAGTCCATTATTATGAACTATTTTACCAGAAGGAGGGTAGTTAGCTAAGAGCACCCAACGTTACAAGGATACTTTAAACTGAATGAAAAGACAGACTGACACTTTTATAACATGCCCATAGCTGAAAGTGTGCTACAATCCTGTTATTCTTGATTTCATATTTCGTCATGTTAACCACTCAAAGCACCGGTTGCTAAGTGACGAAAAGGATACCACTTTTTTTACTAAGTCGCAGATCCAGATTTAGAACAATTTATTTAAAGTCCAACACCTTCAGGTAGTTTAAAACTCAAAAACAACTAAAATGGTATAGAGTTACATCATTCCAACTGCTTTTGAATTTTAGTGTTTGTAGAGTGTGGAATACCTTCAACGTTTATATTTATCCACAACTAGTATTGTTTGGTATATAACTCAGAAGAACAAATAGTAAGTCATCACTGAAACAGTACGCTCAAGTTATTAAAGAGTTGCAAGACCACAGAGAAATTATATCTGATTATTGGTTAACTGTGTAGAAGAAGGAAAACAAATCGTTTTGTTTATGCATTCATTTCATGGAAGTCGCCTTTTTTTAAGGAAAAAAATTAACATGCAGTTCGTTGTTTGTTCAAAATGGAACTCTACTCAGACCGTCAAACGTTAAGGAATAACCAACTTACTCCTTGTTGGTCCATTATCTGTTCATTAATAGCATCAGTAATTAACTAGGGAAAATATTCAGAGTAGAATATCTTATAAAGAGGGGGGCTCAATAAGTTCGAATTTTACGTTTCTGTAGCTCTTAATGAAACGTCAGCACAGCGAATTTCAAACCATCTTCTCCATTGTCCAAACGAATTAACATAATGAAAATTAATGACTTTTGAGAACAAATGAAAAAAGAAAGGGTTGCAGCTACTGTCACTTGCCTTTATTTGCGCCAGCTAAAAACATTGTTTTCTTTTGCTTCTGGATATTGCAAAAATAATCACCTTAAGAATGTTTCGTTAACGTATTTTTCTTATCTTAATGGAAGAGTTAGGCGGGTTATTAATGAAACTATAAGAAAATAATGATTACCTGATTATTCGTAAGGTATACAACCTGAAATAACAGCTGTATCTTTATCAATATATCTCAGGACGGCTGGTATGGTTATGAACTTACTAATAAAGTAGAGAACAACGATTCGACCTTCCCAGGTCATCTTCAGGTTAAGGTCAAAACGTTGTTTTCTGATTTTTTAGTAAAAGTGTTAATACCAATACCAGCCGCCCTGAGATAAGTTTTTTACTTCAAGTGGGTTTCATCATGAATTGTATCTTTACCAGATTTGCAGTGATAGCCATCTCGTGAAACACTAAACATTCTTGACTTTATATACAAAATGGGGATTTACTAGCCAGAAGTTTTGCTGAAAAAAGCCTACTTAATTATGCCCGAGCTCATGGGTGAGGCCTGATGTGCTTCATAGAAACTCCAAGGTTGGTGTTTGGAACGTTTTTCATTGACTTGTGGTATATAGCGACGCTGTTCAACTTTGTTGGCTTCAGGTTTATACTTTTTGTCATATTAGAAATTACCCTTCGTTTTACCAACGCTTTTTACTTTTTAAATTACTGGTTGTTTTGAACGTTGAATGTTGAATATATTACGGCAACACTGGATCTACTGGTTAATGTGCCAGATTGGACATTCGAATATTGATGGCTTTTGCCATAAAAAACTTTCTCCTGATGGCAGTAAGTGAACTATAAATTCTACTGTTTGATAAAACAAGAGGTGGTGCTGTTAACTCGCTGTATTTTGTTTAGTTTTATATATATTTTTTACACATTCACAAATTTTTCTTGAGCGAAATTTGTTTTTGGCTGACACGGTACGAGATACGAACAGAGGAACCTCAGATCCAACGTTAGGGAAGTGTTTAACTATTTACAAACAGTACGACAGATCAAACTAAGATATGACGTTAGTAAACTGACATCAAACCTAAGTATAACATGTTTCACATTTTGGATATAAGGAGTAGGGTTGGATGTTTACAAAATGTTCTGGTAATGAACATTTACAGAACCATTTATTTTTCAGGCAATTGGTTTGAAACAGAACCCAGATACAACTAAGAATTCTTTCCTGGAGATTTTACGATCGCCATCCAGTGTATATGTGATTTTCTTATAACAAACTCACATCGAGCTATCTGCTGTTTCCACCGAGGGGAATCAAACCCCTGATTTTAGCGTTAAAAATCCGTAGACTAATCGCTGTACCAGCAGGGCACCAATTCAGTGCAACACAGCGAGTGTGTATTCGTCTCTTATAGCAGTTTTTAAACTGCAACACGACCTTCCTGTGTTATGATATTATTAATTTTCAAAATTACCTGCAAAAAGTGTTCTTAGATATAGAAGCTTGCGAAACTATTATAGTCACTTTAAGTCTTCAAATCGACGCTATAAAAACATTTCAACACATTGTTAGGTTTTTAGTTAGTAGCAAGCACAAACATTTTATGACTTAATATAATTTAGTCTCCATTTTATAAAGTACATATTTACTATATTCAGAACTTGTGTCATGTTGAAATTCCTAATAGCTTGGATAAACTATCAAGATGTGAAGATTAGAAAGTGGCCTAATGGTTGTTGTGTTAGGACTTTAAAATCAAGGGTTCAGTGTTCTTATCCTCTCGAAAACAGGCTTTAGAATCATTCGTATTCTATAAGAGTAAGAGTGAAATTTCACTATTCGATTACAGTAGCCAAGAGTTGGCGGTGGGTGCTGTTAACTAGGTGTATTCCCTCTGGACTATCAGTTCAAAGTCAAATATTTTCAAAACGAGACCCAAACCTCGAGTGCTTTCGAATAGCTGATTATTCTTCTTGAAACAGAAGAATAGTCAACTATTCGAAAGCATTCGAGATTTTAGTCTCGTTTTAAAAATATTACAACTCTTATAGGTGATGCTGTATGCTAACCACTAAACCTGAGTTCAAAATCAAAGACGGATATGAGCATATATTTCATGTGTTGGTTTTGGGTGAAAACGTTAAACAAAATACACAGTCACGATATAGCCTAATCATTTATATGAAATATTTGTAAATTGTGCATATTTTTGATAGATGGATAGATCTAGAAATAAGGTATTTTCTTCTTCGGTAATTTTTGGTGAAACTTGTATGCATGTTCAACACGTGCTTATTTATATATTAGTTTAATATTTTATTAGCATCCACTTTTGTTCTAATATTTTCGGCCCCTCAGTGGCACAGCAATAAGTTTGTGGACTTATAATACTAGAAATCGGGTTTCGATACTCGTGGTGGGTATAGCACATATATCTCATTGTGCAGCTTTGTGCTTCACTTCAAATCAAACAAACTAATATTTTTGAAAGTTGCATGTTTTCTTCTTCAGAAATGCTGGCATAGAATAAACAACTTTATTACTTAAACTAGCATAATACGTTATATCTGACCTTCTTAAAAATGGGCCCGGCATGGCCAGGTAGGTTAAGACGTTCGATTCGTAATCTGAGGGTCGCGGGGTTGAATCCCGATCGCACCATACATGCTTGCCCTTTCATCCGTGGGAGCATTATAATGTGACGGTCAATCTCACTATTCGTTGGTAAAAGAGTAGCCCAAGAGGTAGCGGTGAGTGGTGATGTCTAGCTGCCTTCCCTCTAATCTTACACTGCTAAATTAGGGACGGCTAGCTTTATGCGACAAAAAAACTTTAAATGTTTTAAGTGCAGACAATTCTGTAATTAATTATAAAATACCTGGAATTATTAATATGTATGAAAAAAATGACATGTAGCCGCAGTTGCAAGCCACAGCACACGTACAAATTTGGTTCAAGGAGAGTTTCTGGCAATTCGACAGTGCAATACAACACCAAAGAAGACTTCTGACTGGAAGATTATGTCACAGCCATTTTAGAGGAACAATACTTGTACCGCAAAACTGTTAATAGATATAGATGCAAGTCCACAACAGTCCAAATGAAAGAACCATTTAAACAACAAGGAGGGTATTTAAAACAGCAACAAAATCTAAGGTAACAATCCTACCTAATCCAGAACAACGAACTTTTCCGTAAATTCGAAGCTATGTCACGAAAAAGAACCTTCCGGTCCTCCAAAAAACAATTGCGATAGATCTAAAAATAACTCCTAGCACAGTAAAAAATCAATGGTTATTTGCGTGAAAAGAATGCTTGAAGAAACCTAGAATCAAAGTGGTCTCATTCAACGATAAAACATACCTTTGTTTTATTCCTGACGTTGACTTACAACAGTTGTATAAAACAAATGTCCCCGCTAGTACAGCGGTAAGTAAACGGATTTACAACGCTAAAATCAGGGGTTCGATTCCCCTTGGTGGGCTCAGCAGACAGTGGCTTTGCTGTAAAACAACACACGCACACACATAAGACAAATAAATAAATCAAAATGATGCTATTGGTTTTTAAGAACAACAAAAGATTTTACTCATCTAAAAGTCGGTTGGAGCCTATTGGTTAGCGTGCTTGGATTGTGAATCGTGTGGTTCAAAGTCCATTGCTTCGCTTTGTCGCTGTTGGGTGTAATATAAGAGTGACAGTAAGTGCCATTCTATTTGATTAAAACTATTTAATAGCTGGAGGAGGAAGCTGTTTTTCTTATAATCTTTCAGTTCAAAATAAGTGGCAGCAAAATCACATAGCCCTTGTGTAGTAGTTTTTTGTGAAATTTCTGAAACAAACCATCCCATGAATAAATCTTTGTTAAAAACAAAACCAAATAGTTTCGGGGATAAAACTCTTTTCTAGTTAAAACTTCACTAATGTTCATTCTTAAATATCTTGATGTCTTTTGTAATAACGAGAGACAATACTGTTTACACTATCTGATAGCATTTTAAATGCAAATGTTTTATGACTTTCAACGTAATTCGAGTTATATTCCAGATATATTAAAGAAAGTATATCTAAGAGTGCAGCTATGCGGGTACGATAACAAGAAATATCTCTGAAGTTATAGACTTGTTTAACGGCTCATAGCCACTAAAAGATGTAAAAAAACGAACATTTTTCTTCAACAATTGTATTCATAAACATTTTATAAATCGTAAATTTTCAGCTTGGTTCATAAAGAACCGACATCATTCTACAATGTACAAATAAAATTATCTGTAAATCAAATTATTAAATAAATAGGAAAAACTTTTAAAAAGAATGATTTTTTTCTCTTCTCTTGGGAATAAAAAGCACACGTGTAATCAACATGTTTTTGCAATCATTAAACTGGAAGAAAGGAAAATATACAAACTTCAGTTTTTAAGAGTAGACTTTTCTTTGTTTGTTTGAATTTCGCGTGTCCCCCGCTAGTACAGCGGTATGTTTCCGTATTTACAACGCTAAAATCAGGTGTTCGATTTCCCTCGGTGGGCTGAGCAGATAGCCCGATGTGGCTTTGCTATAAGAAAACCACCAAACACCTTGAATTTCGCGCAAAGCTACACGAGGGCTATCTGCACGAGCCATCTCTAACTGAGCAGTGTAAGATTAGAGGGAAGGCAGCTAGTCTTCATCACCCACTGCCAAATCTTGGGCTACTCTTTTACCAACGAATAGTGGGATAGACTGTCACATTATAACGCCCCCACGGCCGAAAGAGCAAGCATGTTTGGTGCGACGGAGATTCGAATCCTCGATCCTCAGATTACGAGTCGAACGCCTTAACCCACCTGGCCATGCCGGGCTGAGTAGACTTTTAGTTCCATTTTTAAGAAAGTAAATCATTTTGCAATATAAAAAAATTAATCTCCAATTAAAGTTAAGAAACAGCAACAGATAAACATTTTTAATAATAAATCTCTGTTTGTTTTAATAAGGGCCCTCCTGTTGGGAAGCGGTTCGTCTTCAGGTTTACAACACTAAATTCAGGGGTTCGATTCCCCTCAGTGGACACAGTAGATATCCCGACGTGGCTTTGCTATAAGTAAACACAAACTCTTTAACAAGGAAGCAAAATCGTTTAGCGGTAGACAAATAAAATGATCTAAACCCAAACTTGAAATCAATAAAACTTCAATTGAAAATAAAAATATTAAAATGGAGAACTTGCTGGAAGTTTTCCTTCCTGTGGATGATGTTTTATTACACTTTCATGGTTCTTTTTAAGGTACATAAACTATTATTCTTCACCAGGAAATATTCCAATGGGTTTCTTATTATAAATCCATTTTATCGTGGATCTTTTTAAGGTACATAAACTATTAATCTTCACCAGGAAATAATATTCCAATGGGTTTTTTATTATAAATCCATTTTATCGTGGATCTTTTTAAGGTACATAAACTATTATTCTTCACCAGGAAATATTCCAATGGGTTTCTTATTATAAATCCATTTTATCGTGGATCTTTTTAAGGTACATAAACTATTAATCTTCACCAGGAAATAATATTCCAATGGGTTTTTTATTATAAATCCATTTTATCGTGGATCTTTTAAGGTACATAAACTATTAATCTTCACCAGAAATAATATTCCAATGGGTTTTTTATTATAAATCCATTTTATCATGGATCTTTTTAAGGTGCATAAACTATTAATCTTCACCAGAAAATATTCCAACGGGTTTTTCATCAGAAATCCATTTTATCAAACGATCCATCTGAGATTTTGGTCTTCTTCAATAATTTTTAAAGAATATTCCTCAAAGATTGATTAATTAACGCTGTCCCCTGGGACAGCTGTTAGTTTCGGATTTACAGTGCCAAAATCAGTGGTTTCATTCCCATTCGTGGATACTGCAGATAACCCGATGTGTTTTTCTCTAAGAAAACGTACACAATTAATCTTGTAATAACTAAATAATAATTTTTTTCAAGTTTTGCTCTAAAATGTTTTCTAAGAGAAGTTGCTACAAGTGTTTTAATGTATACTGCCAAGATCTGTCATGATATAATAATAATGATTTTTTTTTAATTTTAGCAGTTAACAATGTATGAAAAATATGTGTTTAGTCGTGTGTTTTTTCTCGCTGATTTACTTGAAAAGTTATTGTTGTAGTTGTTGTTTGTTATTAAGCAAAAAGCGACCCAAAGAGCCCTCCGTGCTCTGCCCGCCACTGGTATCGAAACCCGTTTTCTATCAGTATATGTCCGTAGAGATACCGCTGTCCCACTGGGGGTCGCTTGAAATGTATAAGCCCAACTATTCTAGCGTTTTTCAAACGGGACATCTTTGAAAGGTTTAGTTTGAGTTTGTTTTGAATTTAGAGCCTACACAAAGGCTATCTAAACTAGCCTTTCCTAATTTAGTGGTCAAAGACTGATGAAAAGGCAGCTTATCATCACCTCTATTGTTACAAATGGAGTGGTTGACCGACACATTATAACTCTTCACGGCTAAAAGAGCGAGCATGTTTGGTGAGACGGGGATTTGAACCTGTGACTCTCATATTGCGAATCGAGTTCCGTGAACAGCTGACCATGCTTTAATAGAAACTATCATTCACTTTATTGATAAAGTTTGTTTTAGAAAAATTGGGTTGTATTTTATTTGTCTAGGTTATTCAAGACGTTAAAGCAATATCAGAGGAGTCCTGACCATTTCCTAACACTCAAGTTACACAAAATATCGGAAATGAATAAGGTTTGGATTACTGAAAGTTTTTTATTTCGCTTCTATCATTATATGTTATAAACAATCAACTTTTGTACAATATATTACGTTTGCTTTTGAGAACAAACGGACATTGAGACTTTTATCATGAGCATTTTCATCGAAATACTTATAGGAATATTTGATTATATTTTATGCTAAAGATAAAATTTTGACTAAATATGAACGTTCCTTACTTTATTTTGTAGATAATAAAATAAAATGAGGAACAAAATACAATATTTAAATCTAAAAACATATATGGTACTAGATCCCTGTTGACGGGTGATAACAGTCTCAGCATTACTGAAGATACTATTTTGTATAAGGCATTTTGTGAAAGAAGGTATTTGAATACGATAGTCACGTATCATTTCATTTTGCAACTGAAACTATCTTAAACTTTATTATAGTTTTCTCCATTTAAATTCAATATATATATATATGTATATATATCCAAAACAAATTCTGGATCTCAACTTGAAGAGATGCGGAAAAAATAAAGAATTCGCCAAATAAATTAGACGAGACACTGTATTTTGAATACAGTTTTAACCATACACGTCTCAGAAGAATCGTATATTTTTTAAAGTTATCTTCGAACTAAAAAAGTATTCATCGCATATATATATATATATAATACTCAGTTAATGTCTGTCCTTAAAATGCGTGTGCAACGCGCACCTCATTTCAAAGGATGTAAATATTCTTTAGTAAACAGTTTGTACAGCAATATTAAAATTAGCAGGTCTAACTTTAGGTTGTCGAATAACATTATAATTTATTTATTATTAGTATTTATTGTTGATTAAACTAAAGGTTCCACAAGAATATAGACCGTGCTTAGTAAAGGCTTAACTGACGTTAGGCCTAAGACAAGTTGACTCAAAGATTTCGATATCTGTTATCAGAATTAATTTGTATTATTCTAGAAATACTGTATTTAAAGAAGACTTGTTGCAATAAAGGTATTAATTTGATTGCAAATATTTTGCGTGTTTCTACCAGTATATTATATTACTTGCACTAACAATTATCATTATATGTAAAGTGGTTAAAGAAATAGAGCTAAATCTATAACACGTTTAGTAAATCCAAGATTTTGTTTTTGTTTTACCAAATATATATATATTATTATCATTAGATTGAAAGATAGATGCTATTTTTTAGGACAAATTTACACAATGGGCTATTTGCACTCTGCCTATCGCAGGAGATCAAACACTGGATTTTAGTGCTAACTAAACTTATCGCTGACCCACCAGGGATAATGAAAGACAGATACTAAAAAAGAGGGTCTCTAGTTTTACCACAGTATGTTTGTGTTCTTAGAACATAATTCTTGAGAATATCATACAATAGTTTTCTTAGAAGCTTTTGATCATTTTACGGAAATTTAATCGGTAAGCAAATGTTATCATTATATACATGAAATATAACTCAGGTCATAGGAGTTACAAAGATAGTATATTTTTCACAAAAATTACACATTGTTAATAATAAAAAATGCCAATAGAAACAAGAAATAAATTTTGTAACCCTTGTATATACGTATAATTTCATTGTTACAATGAATTTTGAACTTGTGTGTTGGGTACGTATTTTAAAATTCTATATGTTTCTGGGTTCTTACAGGATTACCACAAGGTGATTTTTATATTCAAAAATTACAATAAAGGTCACAAAACCTAAGATAGGTTGGTCCAGTCTTGGTTAAGAAAATATAGTTTATTTTCATATATTTTCACCCGTAAAATACTATTCCTATTTGTTTCTGTATTATTATTATATCGAACTTGTATAGTTTAACTCGCAAAATATCAATAATAAATTTGATATGATTCTGACACTACAGGCCCGGCATGGCCAAGCGCGTTAAGGCGTGCGACTCGTAGTCTGAGGATCGCGGGTTCGCATCCTCGTCGCGCCAAACATGCTCGCCCTCCCAGCCGTGGGGGCGTTATAATGTGACAGTCAATTCCACTGTTCGTTGGTAAAAGAGTAGCCCAAGAGTTGGCGGTGGGTGGTGATGACTAGCTGCCTTCCCTCTAGTCTTACACTGCTAAATTAGGGACGGCTAGCACAGATAGCCCTCGAGTAGTTTTGTGCGAAATTCCAAAACAAACAAGCAAACAAACAAACAAACTGACACTACGTTACCAAGCAAAATATCAATACATTTCATACGATTTTGACACAACACTTCCTATACTTTTGTTCCTCTATCCCCCACCAGTGGCAAAGCGATATGCATGCGGACTCGCACCTCTAGAAACCGGGTTTCGATACCCGTGGTGGGTATAGCACAGATAGCACTTTGTGTAACTTTCTGCTTGATTCCAAAAAAAGTCAATGAATCAGTCCTTCTAAAGAAGTAATATTTAGAACATAATATTTAAACAACATAACATCGACTAAAATTACGTTTTTCTGTTAAATCTGTTTGTTTGTTCGTCCAAAACTAAACAAGCACTACTATGTGCGATCGCCGTCCCTAATTTTAAAGTTGTAGCCTATATTGCAAGACGCGTATTAAAACTCTACTGCTACTCTTATTACGTACTCATAGCCTGATAACTTCACCACTGGGACTCTCGCTTGATCCGAACCACTAATTAAAGACACACGCATACAAGGGTTTCGTTATTAATATCCAGTTCTGTTGTATATTATTAAGATACACATTTTTAATTTATCACGATGCAAACATCAACATTGTCTCTTCCTGTGCTATTCGAATTGACAAACAATATTTAATGTCGAAGTAATGCAAACAAAACGAGATGGCTCAACTAAAACCTTCAACCGCTTTCATAGCATCTTAAAGAAGAGGGGATAAACTCCACCAATAAGTTTATGTTGTTTTAGTACTATATTGAAAATCATGTAATGGAAATAAGCTACGAAGCACTTTTAAACAATTTAAAAACAATTTTTAACCAATTTGATTGGTTATCAGAGGTCAGGCCTTCGATTATTTGTTGAAATAATAATAATTGTTTGTTTGTTTTAAATTTTACGTAAAGCTACACGAGAGCTATCTGCGCTAGTCGTCCCTAATTTAGCAACGTAAGGCTCGAGGGAAGGCAGCTAATCATCACTATCCTCCGCCAACTCTTGGGCTACTCTTTTACCAACGAATAGTGGAATTGACTGTAGCATTATAATTATAATGCCCTTATAGCTGAAAGGGCGAGCATGTTTGCTGCGACTGCGATTCGACTTCTTGATCCTCAAACTGTGAGTGAAGAGCCCTAACCACCCGGCCATGCGGTGCTCAAATAATAATAATTCAAGATAATGAGTTAGTTTTTACCATTTACTTGTTTTCCTATTGGATAGACTATCTGCGTGAGCCACCCATAACTGCGAACTGAGATAATACAGGGAGGGAAGCTAGCCATCAGCACTCTCTACTAACTTTTAGACTACTCTTATCTCACCGAAGAGTAGGATTTGACTGACACTCTTATAACGCATCTATGACCCGACAGTGCAGGTTACTTTTTATTATTATTATCCAGAAATGGATCGTGAAAGCCAAACAGATCCACAATCCAGCACACTAACCGCTGATCATATTCGAGCCAAGAGAGAGAGGGGCGTGCATGTGTTTAAATCCCACGTTGTCCACCATTTTAGTCTGAACTTCATAGAAACATAATTAATATTAAGCAGACAATTAAGTATTTCAAGTTGTTGATTTCTATTTACTTAACTTATTGATCGTGATTTCTGCGATCGATCAGCGGTAAACTGGATGGCTTTTAACGCCAAAAATCGGAGCTCAATACTCGCGGTAAATATGCCACAGATAACACGTTGTTTTAACAATGTGATAAAAACGCCTCTCAGTGGCACAGTGATACGTCTGCATGCTTACCCCTCTAAAAATCGGTTTTCGATACCCGTAGTGGACGGAACACAGATAGCTCATAGCTTACTTTTGTGTTGAGTTACAAAGAAACATATGTGTTTTTCTTATAGCAAAGCCACATCGGGCTATCTGCTCAGCCCACCGAAGGGAATCGAACCCCTGATTTTAGCGTTGTAAATCGAAGACATACCGCTGTACTACCGGGGTCCGCAAAAAAAAGAAACAAAAAAAGCATACACAATAAACATCAACAAACAATCGAGACGTATAATACAGTGTATATACCTTCATT
>NC_134834.1:26154425-26223421 GCF_004210375.1 Tachypleus tridentatus
ATTATTAGAAGGCAGACTTTGTGACAGGGCGGGAAGAAACCTCTAATGTGTGACATGTCAGTAGAAATAGACACGACTGGGGAATATTTTTTGTCACTGGTATGAAATGTGCACCCTTCAAGGTTAAACAGAAAAAAACGCTTAGAGTAGCAGCATGTTTTCAAACTCGAACGTTTTCAGTCCCTAGGAATAAATAAACGATTCTCAATCACCCAGTTCATCAACTACACCTTTTTAACTTACATTCGTTACGTTTCATTACATTGTTATAGATAATTCCCATTGCTGTACTTGGAATGTGATACTATGATAGTCAAAGCGGATGAATCACTCAAAGCACTTGTAACTAGTAGATTTTTAAATATATATATATAAACTTATTTTTAGTTAATTCCAAAAAGTGTAAATGTTACAAGTAGAATAATTAGTCTAACAACAGCAATCAGAAAGTGTTATTAAAATTTCTATATCACGATTAATCATTCTTTATATGATCACCAACATAAGAGGCCTAACTGTATTTCCTTGGTTAACAGACCCAAGCTCTCTTGATAAGCCTTAAACAGGCAAAACTGCAGTGAACAGCGGAGGGTTCAGCCAAACAAAAAATGCATTAGGCCTCTACGTCACGGATTCTCTTTTAACTTCACCTCTGGTGAAAAAGAGAAAAAAAAAATATCGTATATATATTTCAGTGAAAATAATTACATTTTAATGACATTAAACAAGTAAAATAATAATGAAGGACTGCGTTAAAAACAAAAAGTTCAAACCTCTGGCTAATTATACAATTTGTTATTTTAACTCAAAATCAAACCGAAACAAAAACAAATCAAACAAAAAACGCTGCATCAACTGAAAAGGTCTCACATTGTAGCTTGTATCTTGTTTTAAATTAAAACATACATTTGTATATTCTTGTCATATTGTCTTCAGTATATAAAGTTAAAATACATCTCCAATGTTTCTAGACGAGACCCAAAACTCGAGACCTTTATTCTCCTATTCGAAAGCGCTCGAGTTTTGAGTCCCGTCTGAAAACATTTCAACTTTCGTAGGAGATCCTCTGTGCCAACTTCTTTACCAGAAGACATAAACTGTGTTTATCTTACACGACTCAAGTGGCTTGTCTTCAAACACGAGTTCTCCTGAGTGTATAGATTCCCGGGGGATATTCATGCCATTAATGTTGCTCATATCCTTCCTCCGTAAGACAGTAGCAATATCCTGAAATGTTCTGTTTTTAGTTCCGGGAACCATTTTGTAGGTGAACGTCCAGAATATTGCTAGTAGTGCCGTGAAGGGGAGAAACGTGTAGTTTCCAAAAGTATGCTGTAATAATGGTACCAAGTTTCATATTTAGTAATAAGAACGTGTGTTGACTGGTTATACACATATACGGTCTAGTGACAAGAAGCGCCCTGACATAAAATTCCAAATACGTTAAATGTTCTAGGAAATTCTACATCCAATGCATCAACAAACGTTATACAAATAATAATGCGAATACTATTTTGAACTATACACAACAATTAGTTTTCTGTACGGAAGTACATGACAATAAGTACACGTAGTTCTTTATAAATTATTTTCACTATAATTCGAATCTGATAATTTTAACATCTAGTAACTTTGCTTCGTGAGACGAAACACTAACAAGCGTTTTGTCATGGCTACGCCCTCAAAAACCAGTTTCTCTAAGTGCTTCGTAGTTTTTCTTAACTACGTAGAGCAAGATCTTTTTATAATACTATGAGCAGAACAACTTTAAAAAAAAAATAAAGACAAAAATGAACGTGGCCTCAAAATATTTCAAATTCATAATACGTGAATTATTATTAGAATTCTTAAAGATTTGACTTCTGGAGACTAATTAATCACCAGTAGTTTTTCTATCGTAAAAAAGTTTGAAAATCAGTTCTTGAAAAATTACAACTTAATTCGTTCCAGAAGGCTGTTCCAAAACCGAATTGTTCGAGAAGGGAATCGTTCGACAACCGAGGTACCACTGTATTTTCAAAACGTTCCTGATTTTTTTCCCCGTAAACTATATAATACACACATAAAAACCACAAGCAATAATTCACCATAAGAAAAACAAATGCCTCCCAATGGCATAGCAGCATGTCTAAGGACTCACATTGCTAAAATCCGGATTTCGATACCCCTAATGGGCAGAGCACAGATAGCCCATTGTGTAGCTTTGTGCTTCATTCTAAACAAACATAAGAAAAAGCAGTTCAGAGAAACGACTGAAAAATTGAAGTTCATGTGCGGAAGTCCCAAGTTAAACTGGTCTCACCCAGCAGTGACAAGACAGACCTACAAAACAACAGGAGATTAAAAAAGATAGGCTCGGCATGGCCAGGTGGTTAAGGCACTCGACTTATAATCTGAGGGTCGCGGGTTCGAATCCCCGTCACACCAAACATGATCGCCCTTTCAGCCGTGGGGGCATTATAATATCACGGTCAATCCCACTATTCGTTGGTGAAAGAGTAGTCCAAAGGTTAGCGGTGGGAGGTGATGACTAGCTGCCTTCCCTCTAGTCTTATACTGTTAAATTAGGGACGGCTAGCGCAGATAGCCCTCGAGTAGCTTTGCGTGAAATTCAAAACAAACCAATCGAATAAGATACTTATCGCATAGTAGTTCCGAAGTTCTTTGTAACTGAGTAAATTGATTATTTAGAAATAAATATAAAACTACACAATGGGCTATCTATGCTCTGCCCACAGATATCGAAACCCGGTTTCTAGCTTTGTGAGACCGCACTGGGGAGCGAACTCGTTAAAGCAACAAAAGGAAATAAAAGACAGGATACAGTGTAGAGATATGACAAACAATGTTTATCATTTTGAACGTAAACACAATGTATTTATGTTTTGGATGTTAGACAGTCACTTCCACTGAAACACAGCTGTTCTTTCTCCAAACTGGGCTTTATAAAGATTTATACGAAACTGATATAACTCAGTATGGCTTACTTAACTTAGTAACGCCAGACTTACCTACAACAACCAGCGCTATTCACATGACTGACCTTTCGTGTTTAATCTTAAGGAAGTTCGTGAACTGGAAACATCACTTGACTTTCCGTTGAAGGACACTACTTTCGAAATCCATGCGCACTTTACAGCCACATCACCCATAGGCAAACCAGGTATTATCTCAAGAGAATGACAAGGGAATCTAAGAATACTAAATTAAATTAAGAAAGTAAAAGAACGACTAACAGACTGTATAAAAACAGTTTAAATCTACCAGCATCATTGGAAAGACCAGGCCGACAACAAAGTTGGCAAACCAATTGACTAGCACTATTATACTAATGGCAGCAGGCCGTGGTCCTTGTGAAAACAGTTCAGCAGTGATCACCCACGGGATTGAGCCTACAACAAAAGAAATATACTGGTTAACGGAAGGAAACGTTCTGAGTGTATGAAAACTGTTCAACACAAAATTAACTATAGGAACAACAATATCACAAATAGCACGAAAGAAGTGAATTATTTTGTTACATTTAGAAGAACAAGTGTTTGACATGCTAGTTATGTACTCGTTAATATCATAACGCTAAACTATTATGGGATGTTATATAGTGGTTATTTAACTATTATGGAATGTTAAATAATGGTGGTTTAACTATTATGAGATGTTATGGAGTGTTTTTAAAACTATTATGGGATGTTATAGAATGTTTTTAAAACTATTATGGGATGTTATAGAATGTTTTTTCAACTATTATGGGATGTTATAGAATGTTTTTTCAACTATTAATGGGTGTTATATAAAGACTAAAATTCGTGTTATTGCAATGCCTGTAATGATGGCAAAGAGACATAGGTTTATTTTTCTGCACGTTTATCACAACCTTAATGCTTGTTATGTGAATACAGAATGCTTGTGTTCTAGTTAAGTAAAAGGATTTTAAATCATTTATCTAATGCTTAGTAAAAGTATAAGTACCACAAAGCGATGTAACTTTGTTTAGAATGTATTAATTCTAAAGAATGATTGTACTTGAATAACAAATTTTAGTAATATCTGTAACATAATTTTCGTGGACTGTATTCACAAAATACACTGGGGTATTCAAGTACAATATAACAATGTTTATTAATAGTATCCATCTTACAGATGGCTACCACAATAACAAGACATAATAACAACGTTCCATGTTGTGTACTCCACAGCTCTCGTGTTTTTCACAACATTTAATAGGCGACACTTACATGCCAATATTAACTAAACAGTGAATTTCTTCTTTGAACGTCAACTTTTCAAGAAAACTGTTCAGAACTGGTTTTAACGAAGACTCCAAATTATTGTTTTTCATCATGGTAACGTTCACATTTTAAAATTACATTTTCAAGTTTCATTTCCATTTTGTTTTTTGTCCTTTTGAAAGCAAAGATTTCCAAAAATGCAATATAATATTTAGTGTATATGAACTAATCAACAAACACATTTAATCATCTTTTAAATTAATATCCAATAATTCGTATATAATATCAACCTAACATAGAACTGTTTCTTTGCCGAAACGTTTTTAAATGTTTCAGTTAAAATGAATTTAAAGCAAGTCCACGTCTATAAAATATTACAAGCCTTTTCTTATCGAGTTGTTCCAACTCTGTCAACAACGTGACATATAGTTCCAAAAGTTCTGATGCAATGTATTGTACGTTTGTGTTAACTTACCCAAAATTCTCCATTTTCCAACTGTCCACGTGACTTATTGTGCAGACAACAGAGTTATTGTGACATCACTAATTGTTGCCTTCAGTGACATGAAACACAAAATTCAATTTTAAGGTTATCAGACTCATTACAGCAGATTAGATGGGCAAGCAACGACAGTCAGTTTTTGGTATGAAACAATGTAATTCTTCAACTGGTCCAAAGAACCTTTACCAAAACCTTCTAAAAATAATTCAGTACATGTGAGAGAACAACAATCAGTCCTGTCGGGAAATAAAAAGGCAATAATCTGAATGATAATCTGGGTTATTCAGATTCAGGACAAATTCTAAGAAAAAAAAAAAGAGGACATAATGATAATGTATATTTATCTTTCAAAATTTGTAGTGCATACTGAAGGGATTTACACGTTTTTATAAAAGTTAAGAAAACCATCTTTGCATTCCAAATTTTGAAAGACAACAAAAAAATTTCCAGAATCGAGATAACACAGAAGTCGAGAAACACTATTTATCATTCCTTGTAAACTATATCCTAGGTTAGAAGGCTCTACCTGGACACCAGTAGAGACATTTCTGGAAACATAAGACCCGTGATGCGTTGTGGGTGTAGATATCCAAACGTCTTTTACACAACATAAACAAAAGTAAACAAATATGTCTTGAGGGAATGATGATAAAGGAAACAAGGATTTAAAACGTAAAGAAGTTGTTAAGGGATATGAGTAACTTGGAGGGTCTGAGGTTAGCTGACACATGTAATGCATTCCATCATGGACATTTAAAACTAAAACCCCCGTGGTTGTTGACAGAGAAAGGACAAATTCAGGAAGAAATTACTTACACTTTGTTCACAGTTAAGTTCACCTAATTATTGTTTATAAATGGTGCTTAATGTTCAGTCGAATCTTATAACAACCGAAGTGGATAAACTATTAATATAAATAATCAGGACAACTTAATGCTATTCACTACACTTTGTTCTCTGACAAAATTTTAACTCTGGAAAAAAAAAATCATAATGCCTGATGCTTTCTGAATAGATGGTCATTAACAATTGAATGGTTTTATCAAACTTTCAACAATGTTAATAAGACAGCTTATCTTTTGAAATTGCACGAAATGGCAATTTAAGACAGTAGCGCTACCTGTTAAATATTTAAATTAAATATTAAATATTTTTAATTCAAAAAATGTATGCTAGAATGAAATCTACTTTACTAGAAATATTACATATATGAGGTTAAAGTAAAAAGAAACTGATAAGAGATACATTATGTTTAGTTCTACACGTGTCAGTAAATTTAGTTAAATACAAGCCATACTTTTTTACAATATTTATATTTTCTTTAAATTGCAATATAACTCTTATAAAAGCATTAGTTCCATAAGATTACATACTCATATTGACTATATACACAGCCTACCAATAAACACCCACTCCAGGAGAAGCACCACTTTTCTAATAAAATAGATATAAAACAAATGGTTCAAAATTACTATTAGTATTTAGTAAATCTCACCTTCGTACTATTTAGTGCAAAAATATAGTTACGTATCTTAGGTACAAGATATGAAGTAAGGACCTACGGGTCTGTACCTCTCATCTGTGATCTGGGTCCCTGGGACTCTACTTCAATCCCTTGATCCTTTACAAAAAATAGCAATATCTGTTGCTGCCATTGTTAAACTGATCAACTGGCCTCCACACCAGACCATATTTTATTATGAGTTAAACTGACCAACTGGATCGATAAGATTTAGTTCCTGGGAGGAGAGTCATCAGATCCAAATCTGAACTTTTTCAGAAAAACCTATAGTTTCTGAAAAGGCAGAAGAACGTGGTAGCATTTCACATGTGACGTCCAATGCTGTTGATGGACGATATTTCATAAATTATGATAAGTCTGGACGACACGCATATAACTTTAATTGAAAATAATCCTTGATGATACTGGCACACCTTACATCAGTCCCACAACAGTAACACGTGTTCAATATGAGTCATTCTTCACCACAAATCTCTTCTCACAAAATCAAGTACCTTCAAGCAGGTGGAAGTAATCTGGGACCGCACTGTCGCCATATTCACCATGAACATGCAAGTGAATTGGCAATCTTTCACTACCTTTGGCTTCTGCTGTCCCATCGAGACATCACGAAACTACAGGTGATTCCTGCATCTTCTCGTTCATGTTGGCTGCTTTTATCTGTGCTCTTTCGTAAAACATACCTGTATTATGTTTGTTTTTGTTTGTATTTTTTAATTTCATGTACATATACACGAGGGCTATCGCACTAGCCGTCCCTAATTTAGCATAGTAAGAGTATATAGAAGGCATCTAGCCATCACCACCCACCACCAACTCTTAGACTATTCTTTTGGCAACAAATAGTAGGATTGACCATCACATTATAACGCCCCCAAGGCTGAAAGGGCGAGCATGTTTGGTGGTACAGGGATTCGAATCTACGACCCTCAGATTTCGAGTCGAACGCCCGAACCATTTAGACATGACGGGCCTGTATTTATGCATTGGCGTCATTTGCACATGACGTAATGAAGACGTAATCTCTGGGGTGAATGTCTACGTACTTATACATAACCTGCGTATTATAACTTACAATTATGCTTTACCACTTTTACGAAAACACATTTGTGTTAACAATATGGAGACTATAATAATATTTTACTTACCTGGTCCTATTGCAAAGAAGATGACAAAGCTTAGTGTACTCACAACACTGATGTATGTAACCGACGTGTAAAGGGACTACAAAAAATCATTAAAAACAAAGGCATTAGGTTTTGCCCATAAAATCACAATCAAATACTACTAACAAATAGGTTCTGGTAGCATTATCTTAAATAGCATTTAATCGATAACAACATTCTTTTGATAGTATATATATATATATCACTTTTTTTCTATGAAACAAGATAATCACTCATTCTGAGGCAGTTTGGAGCATACAGTGAATGTTGAAGTTCAATATTGAGGGGGGTGAATCCCGACTGACAAGGTACTGCGATATTTTATTGTTCTATAGAATTGATTTAGTTTGATATATTTATCATTCCAAGTGTTTGAAATGTATTAAATAGAGTACTGAACTTCTGTCACTGGGCTTAATACAAATGTTTTTCTTGTTCTATTGTTTCAAGAATATTAACACAAATCTTCAATGTTAAGAAGGAAGAGAAATATATTAAAACGTTTCTCACCAAGTAATGAAATGATGATGAAAATACTAAAAATGAACATTTCCCCAAGACCATAAATTTGTAATGTCCTTCTGCCGGCATGGTCCATCAGAGGAATAGATACCAATGTCATGGCAACCATGACAACTCCAACTCCAATGGTGACATACCTTGACGTTGTATCTGAAAGTCCTGCTTTTGTGAAGAGATTGGTGATATAATAGAACACCTAATGTAAATACAATATTAAACAATATTTTTATTAAATATTGTTTAATCTGATATTGAAATTATTCACCAAAGTAACATTCAAAATTAGATGTTATTACAAAAATTTATAACGTAAATAAAATTTCAAGTATTTTTATTCCCCATATTTCACTATCGTACCAGCGCCATCTTTAATCAAACATAAAAAACCAGAACTTTGATAATAAGAACTACCTGTAACTTTAGAAACCAATAGCGTAAGGAAGACAAGTTTATGTTAATTTACGACCATCACCACCAGAGATAAAACAGTCATCGTTTCTAATTAAACAACCACTGATCATTTCTTCTCCTATCTTGGAAGGTATGAATCATTTTTCACCAGTAACATCAGGATAACAAACTTCATGTAGGAAGCTTTAAATATATTTAAGTAAGGAAGAAAAAAACGAATCCATAAAAATGCATTGACGGTTTGTTTGTTTTTGAATTTCGCGCAAAGCTACTCGATGGCTATCTGCGCTAGCCGTCCCTAATGTAGCAGTGTAAGACTAGAGGGAAGGCAGTTAGTCATCACCACCCACCGCTAACTCTTCGGGTACTCTTTTACCGACGAATAGTGGGATTAACCGTCACATTGTAACGCCCCCACGGCTGGGAGGGCGAGCATATTTGGTGCGACCGGGATTCGAACCTGCAACCCTCGGATTACGAGTCGAACGCCTTAACACGCTTGGCCATGCCGGGCCTAGCATTGACGGAGTAAGTAAATTTTCAAATATCTTTTTTAACTTCTTTTCATAGTAAGATTACAAACACTGATAGTAATTGATTTTTAAAATTTTTAACCAAATTTTCAGTGTTGGCCTAATATTCTGTAGAGTTATTGTCTAAGATTTAGAAGTACAGTGAAAAGTTAAACCAATGTTTAACAACAGTAAGAAAGGGACCAGCTTCTATTCAAAATAATATTTCACTGGATGTTCTCTCCAAATTGATTTATATATATACGAGAATATTTTTTAAAATGAAAATTTATTGAAGCATAGGGTGTTGCACGACTTGGAGGTTAGTGCAATCGATATGACTGCGAGTTCGAAATCCTTCCTCGAACATGCTCGCCCTTTCAGCCATAGGGGTGTTATAATTCTACGACCAATCTCACTATTTGTTGGTAAAGAGTAGCCTAAACGTTGGCAGCATGGGATGTTGATTAGATTAGGGATGCCTAACACAGATAGCCCTCGAGTATCTTGGCGCGAAACTCAAAATATATAAAGTATCAGGTCATCCCATTAGTAATGTTCAAAAATTTAATACAGAAAGTGCATCATCATTTCTCTGTTTGTAAAAAGCTTTATCACTAAAATATGTAGTAAGACGTGTATAAAAATATTCAGACAAATAAAATAACTAACCCAACTCCACTGTTTCAGATAATTAATCAAATAAACCCTTATGAGATGGATGTGTTAGAGGAGCACATTTAGCATTTAATGCTTTATGAGATTAAAACATGCAATACTGCAGCAGAAACTACACGAAACATTCAAGGTGTTTATGGTCAGGAACCTCTCAATGCAAGAAAATGTCGAAGATGGTTTCAGAAGTTCAGAACAAGTGACAACAACTTAAGTGATGCTTCACGTTCAGGTCGTCCTGTTGAGTTTAATGATGACTTGCTGCTGGCTGTACTTGATGAAGATTGTGATGTAACAGTTGAAGAATTAGCACAGAGGTTTATTTCAACCCATTCAACAGTTCACCATCATCTGCAACAGCTTGGAAAGGTGTCAAAACGTAGAAAATGGGTCCCTCATGATTTGACAGTAGCCGAACTTAGAGCAAGAACGGACATTTGCTCTTCTCTGCATTTTCGTGAACGTAACTCACCTTTTTGAGACATGTTAGTGACTGGAGATGAAAAATGAATATATTATATATTTGTTAAGTGCCAAAGACAATGACTCAGTGCAAGTAAACTGGCTAAATTACAGCCCAAAATGGACCTCCACCCTAGGAAAGTCTTCTTACGCGTTTTGTGGGATATTGTTGTTGTGATCCACTTTGAATTGTTGCTACTCAATATAACGATTACATGAGCCTTCTATTGTCAACAGTTAGAGTGCTTTTATGTTGCGCTGAAGGAAAAAAGGCCTGCTTTGATCAGTCGTAAAGATGTTATGCTACACCAGGATAATCCACGGCCACATACAGCATGGATTGCATTTGCAAAGACTGAAGAGCTAGACATGGAAAAACTTCCACTTCTTTCAGACCTCGCCCCATCTGATTATCTTCTATTCCAAAGTTTGCAGAACTATCTTGATGAAAAAAGCTTGGAACACATGAAGATGTCAAAACTACCATCTCTACATTCTTTTCCTCCAAACCCCAAGAATTTTATAGAAGTGACATTCAGAAGCTTGTGAATCGTTGACATGAAGTAATTAATAAAAATGGAACATACATTATTGATTAAATAACATAAAAAGCGTTTGAAATCCTTTCTCTTTTTACCGAATCTAAAATCGGGCATTACTTAAGGGATGACCTGATACCATAGAAATGCCAACCATACTCATTTATCCCTTTTTATTTTCCTTTAAAAGCTGCAAATCATTATAAAATAAAACCAGAATTTCAACTTTATGATATTTTAAACTGTGATTGGCCTCACTCTCACTAGTTATTCATAAAGCAACAAACAAGTGATATGTGTTCACATGTAATTAATTACAAATATATTATTCCTACCCTAATAAGTGTTCATCCAGACAAAACTAGATGGCACGAATATTCGTTAAATTCCTTAGTTTAGCTTACAGTAGCTGTTCGTTTTCTTCTGTTTTTACTAGGCGCTGCATGACCAGGTTGTTTAGGCACTCGACTAGTAATCTAAGTGTCGCGGGTTCAAATCCCCGTTACACTAAACCTGCCCGCTGTTTCAGCTATGGGTGTTTATAATGCGACTACCAATCCCACTATTTGTTGGTAAAAGAGTTTGTTTATTTTTAAATTTCGCACAAAGCTACTCGAGGGCTATCTGTGCTAGCCGTCTCTAATTTAGCAGTGTAAGACTAGAGGGAAGGCAGCTAGTCATCACCACCCACCGCCAACTCTTGGGCTACTCTTTTACCAACGAATAGTGGAAATGATCGTCACATTATAACGCCCCTACGGTTGAAAGGGCGAACATGTTTGGTGCGACCGGCGTTCGAACCCACGACCCTCAGATTACCAGTCGAACGCCTTAACCTACCTGGCCATGCCGGGCCGGTAAAAGAGCAGCCTAAGACTTGGCGGTGGGTGGTGAGGACTATTTGCCTTCTTCCTAGTCTTACACTGCTAAATTAGGGACAGCTAGCGCAGATAGCCCTGATGTAGCTTTGCGCAAGATTCAAAACAAATCAAGGTGTTTTTCCTCGACGTTTGTTATTGAATTTTCCTTCAAACTATTACGTTTTTAATATTAATACGAAAGTGCTTATTGTGCTTGAAGTTCAATGTAATTCAACGATGCGCTTCAGAACTGTAATACATACTGCATTAATGCCTGAGAATTATTGTGACAACTGCATCACAATACCAATTAACAATGGAAGTTGAAGCGGCTTGTTCCTTATCAGCTGCCACGTGGTTATCTGTAATTATGAAAAAACAAACGCCATGTCAGTAAAAAAACAGAGAAATGGAACAATACGGAATACACCCTGTAAACAACTTATTAAACAAAACAAAAATATCCATGTACAGTTTCGAAATTGTGTGTCGTAACAACTTATTAAGGGTGTCGTAAAAGTCAGTGGTTGAGGTTATTGTCAATGAATAAAGTTGGGTGCTACTGATGTATATATTAAATACACGTATGTATACGTACGCTAATCTTTTACCTGTTTTTTTTTAAATTGCTGAATATCTAAATACCTCCCTAGAAAGCTTCAGAAGTTATTTCAGACTGAGAAAACACGGCGTCATACACACGAAACATCAATACTATCTTCTCCTGCTGCTTGGACTACTGACGTGAATACTATTGATTATGTCCAATGAAACATAAGGAAACTTATAGATCCCAGCCATCACTTAGCCAGCTAATTAAAAACAGTTGCTCGTTACTTTCACACATAGTTTCGAGAACTATGTATCCGGAAAACAAAGGTGATGTTCCAGGTTCAGGACATAATACTGAGCAATAGGTAGTAGAGAGAAAGGAACTTACTGACTTTGTTGACCAATATTCTGTGTGAAAATTACATACATCTGAATAAATTCAACTTTTTTGAATAATTTTATATTGACAACAGAGAGTGGCACGCACACGGTATGACTGCATACCACAATAAGAAATGTCTTGATACGTAATTGTTTCATATTACTTAATATTCCAGTCTTCATACACAGATACTTCATGTCATCGGGTATAAAGGGTATTCTGTCAACTTGGAGTTAACAGATGCTTGTTGGTTTACCCTGATTTAAGAATATAAGTCGTTAGCTGTAATGTAAAAAAAAAAAAGTTAGCCCCTTACCCTTAATAATTTTACCTGCTTTTCAGGAGGAATGGTTAACAAGTCTTTTTCTGCTAGAAACAAAATAATGTGTTAAAGTCATTCAAGAACTTACGATATAAGGCATGTTACCGTTCATGTACATATTGGTTATCATGATTCGTGTGAGTAACACTGAGTGAGTTCTCTAGATAGTTTGTAGTTCTCAGTGGTGACTGTTCCACTGTGAGCCATCATAAAATTCATGGTAGACGCCACTGTCATGTCAAGCTAAAGTGGCAATCCCAGCCTCTGGGTCAACATGTGGCATGAAGTAAAAAGTCAGTGACAGAGAACTCCCCAGGGTATTAGGTTTAAAAGAATATGAGGTCATAAAATTCAGCAAGCTTCTCAAAGTAGCACTTGTAACCCCCCTAACCCCAATCTTCTTAAAACTGTGGTAACATATCACGATATGAGACTGGGTAACCCCTCATACCAGTCTCCTTGAAACTGTTGTAACATATCATGTGAGACTGAGTAACCCTTCATCCCAGTCTCCTTGAAACTGTAGTAACATATGATGTGAGTATTGAGTAACCCCTCATCCCAGTCTCCTTGAAACTGTAGTAACATATTATGATGTGAGACTGAGTACCCCCTCATCCCAGTCTCCTTGAAACTGTAGTAACATATTATAATGTGAGACTGATATGATCTTATGTAGTTTTTATGCTTGTATCCTTTATGTACTCGATGTTTCTGACTTGGATTCCTTGTTTTTTCTTATCCTACTAGATATTTGAGGTCCTCTACTGAATACACGATATATGTTACTTTCATGAGGATGTGTCTGGACAGTCTTGTGTTAGTTATTACTGTTTCTAGGCAAAAAAATAACCATTCACTTTTAATAAGTTCTGTTCCTAACCTTATTCCCCATAACAAAGTGAGTGAGTGACTGCAGGCCTATAATAATGTGGCTGCAGTTGTTATGGTTGGTGCACACTAGGCAACAAGATATAGGGATATCTTCTCATTGTCGGGAATATTCCTGGTACAGGACTTTATCTTGTTTTTCTTTATTCGCTGAAAATCTCGTTAAACCCACTAGTAACCCAATGTACCAAAATGTCTTGTACACCTGATGATCCGTGTAGAGATTGGAACAAAACTTAGTGTGGTAAGATATTGCTAAAAGAAATGATTTTATTTGTGAACATCTATGCTACATTTCCAGTCCCAACGATTTCAAAGCTTGAGTAAAGCCTGCCTTATC
Source organism: Tachypleus tridentatus (assembly GCF_004210375.1). Classification (NCBI taxonomy): domain Eukaryota; kingdom Metazoa; phylum Arthropoda; class Merostomata; order Xiphosura; family Limulidae; genus Tachypleus; species Tachypleus tridentatus. The sequence goes on from NC_134834.1 coordinate 26,168,313, forward strand.
AGTTTACAGTTCATTTGAGTTATGGCGTTTCGGCGTGATACAAAATGTCTTTCGTGAAACACGATGATCTAGATTCATCTAACTCATTATAAACTTAACCATATCAAGTTTGGTTTTACTGACAAAGCTGCTACTATGTTAGACCTTCCTTCACGTACGCTGTTTTTTATCTTTTACTATTATTTTGAGTTATGTATTACCTTTGTTTCTGGCCTCTTCCCCAGTTGCACAATGGCAAATCTACAATCTTATAATGCTAAAAACCAGGTTATGGTAGGCATAGCATAGATAGCCTATTGTGTATCTTTGTACTAACTACAAGCAAACACTTTCTTTATGTTTATTAGCTAGTGAGATTTCATGTAATAATATTATTATGTCTGTTCAGATGTGGTGTGTTGAATGCTATTCAGATGAATCATTTAATATATGTCGTGAATGTTACCCAGATGAGTATAGGCATAGGTAACCATTTGAAACAGAAAATACAGAAACTTTTACAATTGGATTGACCTAAGATTGCATGGACCATTGGTTTTAGAGTGCATTACGTGTGTGGACTTGGAGAATACCTTTGCGTGACTTTCTTTGTTTAAATCGAGTAACTTTAGGAAGGTGTCTTTTGTTCTTGACACCTAAATGCTCTTGGTCATCAGTCATCTTTTTTTTTGCAGATTTATGGCTCCAGCAGTCATATGATATGAAAGAAAATCCCAGGTAGTTTTGGTAAGAGAACAGTGTGTTTATTAAATAAATAACTCCCATGTCTGATAGTTTTCTTTCTAGAGTTTGTGTTCAATTTATTATTTGCTTAACGATCGTGAACTTGTATTTAATAAGACTTTTTTAGCTTTTATGCGGGATGTCAATACACCTGAATACCCGAAACTTTAATAACACTAGGTTTTTATGTGGTCAGCCTGTCGATTGTTTATTTGTTTTAAAGATACCACCACGGGTATCGAAACCCGGTTTCTAGCGTTGTAGATTCGCAGACATACCGCTGTGCCACTAGGGGTGTAAACCTGTTGAACAGTTATTGCAGTTGTATTTCAAAATTATCAATTTTTTTTCCAGAAAATAAGCTGAGAAAGAGTCTTGAAATGATTATAATAAAAAACAAAAGATTATCTTCAACAAGTTCACCTCTACTTCTTGCTGGTGAGCTCGCTCCTCTATCCTCATTTCTTCTATGTCATCTTCTATTTCACTTGAGCTTCTTAACCTTTGTAAGGCTGCCAAATAAATATAACATATAAACTAACTGTTTATAGCCTGTACAAACTTACAACACTAATTATTAAAGAAATAGTTTCTTAAGTTGTAATTTATACAAGCAGAGTAGAATACAATGTTGTTAATTAATACACATATTCTTAGTATTTTTAAATAGTCATAAATACGTATCTGTTTATTTGTAAAATCCTTTTGTAGGCACAAAATGATGTTGGAAGGTATTTTCTGCAAGTCTACTAATACTTGAAAAGTGACCACGTGTTTTAAATACTGATGTCAGTATTTCCTTAGTTTCTCAACTTGTTTGACTTACACACAAAAAGACTAAAATTACACATTCTTACAGACTTTATAAAAGACAAATATGAGGACATTTTGGAAACATATAGTAATCACTCATTCATCAAAGACGCAGAACATCTCATTCTATTAGGGAAACACCTTACAAACTACAAATGTGACTGAATAAGAACCATCAATAAGTCGTTGGCCAGCGGTAAGTTTAAGGATTAAAAATCTAAAGTTCGATTACCCGAGGTAGACAGAGCCCAGAAAGCTCATTATGTTGGTCACTGGTCAAAACACAGCAACCAGATTAAGTACCAGTAGAGAAACAAAACACTCCGAATTGATGCTGAACACCTGAAGACAAAGAAAGGTCCTTAATTCCAGTGAGTCATAAATATATCTCTTAGCAAACTAACATGCAGATGTGTGCAACAGTTTGAAGTTGTCACATTAAGCATCACGCTCAAACAAAACAAGAATCTAGTAGCAATAGCATCTGTTGCTTGGACCTTGCTCAAACACAGTCTTCAGAACTTATAAAGGCGCCATTTTTTTAATCAGAAACATGCCATCCTATTGCACCAATAGCTTCAGTGTAGTAAATAGTTCAAGACAACATCGTATAGCAGCCACGAATGTAAATAATGCAGCAGAATATCTCTGGATCAGGACCATGACCACACAACAGCTGCAACCAGAACTGTACACCCAACACGCGCCATGGATGTGAGGGCAGGAATGTCTCTTTCAACGTTGAAATGCTTGGTCACTGGTTGTGAAAATGTTTACATCCTGTTGTCAATCAGGAGTGTCGAATGCATGTACCTTCTAAGCGAAAATCATAACAAATGAAAGAATGACTTCAACCAACGAGTAATGTCTGCAGTAGTACTTGTTAGTTTAAATTAGTTGAGTCTGGGCTTTATCTGGTCACTGGGTCGAGTACAGCAATCAGCTCAACCTAAAGCGATTGTGGCTTGCCCAGAGTACCATTGTCTTAGTGTCAAAGAGTCAATGCCAATAATGACACATCTGGACGAGGCTGAATTATTAGTGGACTTTGATACAACCACAGTATTATTCAAACTCACTGTACACTACGCATTCCATTTAAAGCTAAAACATGAGCCAGTTATCATGAACTTAAGTCTCTCAGAAAAGGCATATCTTTGATTTTATCCGTACAACACACGTACTGGGCAGTAATGGCTATGTCTGATCTGAATTCATGCGTTGATATCTTATAACTGAATCTGTTAGCGAAATTGTTAGTGAGATTTGCTTGTAAAACAGGCAAACTGTAGTTACGCAACAAAGCCATCCTGATCCAATGCCAAGAATACTGGTTCAAAGAACAGTGGGCATTGAAAAAGGGTGTGGTAATTCTCTGGAATGTGCAACAAGTGTTTTCTTGTGTACGATAGACACAGTCTGTACTACCATTACCTTCTACTGTGATGATGTAACCAGCACAAGAAGTACGAAGTTTTCTTCCTACTGAAGTTAGTTTCCTATGAAACACACGTACAAACTTCTCACGAATATGTGTATACCTCAATTTATCTATGAATCAGTGTTGCTGCAAGAACTTATTGTATTAATAAATAAAATCGTCTATTTGAATTAATTTAATACTTAAAGATGTAAGCGTCTAGATACATTAATCCTTTGAATAATCTTATTATATTTTTGTGAATTTGATATTATTTCTTTAAAAGTACTAACTCAATATTACAAAAATGTTCACACACCATACGGGTGGCTTTATACAAAGTTTCGGGACTGTTTAACTACTGATACGTAAGTTTTATTCAAGAAGTTTGTTTTTAATTGTTAAATTAATTGTTAACATGTACTCATATTTCAGCTTGTTTACCATTATATGAACAAATAAAATTATAAACCTGTATGAAGAATTAATCATTTCACTACAAGATATTTTCAATGTTACGACAGTTAAGAAACTGGTCAATTTAATTTTCTGCACGTTTATACACAATCAAGTATTAAGTATATTTTGAAATGGTGTTTGTTCAAGTATTAAGTATATTGTAAATGGTGTTTGTTCAAGTATTAAGTATATTGTAAATGGTGTTTGTTCAAGTATTAAGTATATTGTAAATGGTTTTTCTTGAAGTATTAAGTATATTGTAAATGGTGTTTGTTAAAGTATTAAGTATATTGTAAATGGTGTTTGTTAAAGTATTAAGTATATTGTAAATGGTGTTTGTTAAAGTATTAAGTATATTGTAAATGGTGTTTCTTAAAGTATTAAGTATATTGTAAATGGTGTTTCTTAAAGTATTAAGTATATTGTAAATGGTGTTTCTTAAAGTATTAAGTATATTGTAAATGGTTTTTCTTGAAGTATTAAGTATATTGTAAATGGTGTTTGTTAAAGTATTAAGTATATTGTAAATGGTGTTTGTTAAAGTATTAAGTATATTGTAAATGGTGTTTGTTAAAGTATTAAGTATATTGTAAATGGTGTTTGTTAAAGTATTAAGTATATTGTAAATGGTGTTTGTTAAAGTATTAAGTATATTGTAAATGGTGTTTCTTAAAGTATTAAGTATATTGTAAATGGTGTTTCTTAAAGTATTAAGTATATTGTAAATGGTGTTTCTTAAAGTGTTAAGTATATTGTAAATGGTGTTTCTTAAAGTATTAAGTATATTGTAAATGGTGTTTCTTAAAGTGTTAAGTATATTGTAAATGGTGTTTCTTAAAGTATTAAGTATATTGTAAATGGTGTTTGTTCATTCATACAATGTTATAGTTAAAATATAGAATAATTAAGTTGCCCGCGGTTTTCAAATGATTACGTATGCAAAACATTTCTATAAACTCATGTATAGTTAGTATGGTGTTGTCTCATGATAACATTTTATTAACTGTAAACTAACTAACTACATCATTCACGCAATTTACCTAGTTTGAAATACGTTTCGAATTCTAGTTGAGAAACCAATAAAGCTAAATATCTTGAATTCTAGCTGAAGTTCCTGTATAGAAGCTTAAACGTTTCATATTTCATCTGAGACATCTCTGGTGGTTTATTTTTCCTAGTTGTCCAGAAGAGAGCTTGTTTTATTGCTTCTACCTTGGTCCTTGTACTACTTGTGGGAAGCTTGAACACTCCACTATCTATTAAAATTATTGCTGCTCTACGAGATGATGACCAGCTCTTTTGCTGTCTGTTGTCATGGTAGGTGTTGAAAGACTTTTATACACCATCCTATGTCCAGTTTCTATACTTTTGTCATGGGAGGTGTTGAAAGACTTTTATACACCATCCTATGTCAAGTTTCTATACTTTTGTCATGGGAGGTGTTGAAAGACTTTTATACACCATCCTATGTCCAGTTTCTATACTTTTGTCATGGGAGGTGTTGAAAGACTTTTATACACCATCCTATGTCCAGTTTCTATACTTTTGTCATGGGAGGTGTTGAAAGACTTTTATACACCATCCTATGTCCAGTTTCTATACTTTCTGTCGAGGCTGATTTTCAAAGATCCCATTCATATCAAATGTTTATTTCAAATAAGGTGATAGAGAGTTATCTCAGTGGTAGATGTCCATCCATAACTATCTTCCGAGATGCCATTAACCTGCTTGGTTAGGGAGTGCAAGATTCTGTTGGAATTAAAATGTTCCACTTGCTTGTAAATACAGTTGGTATTCTGCAACGTTGCCGTGGTATGTGAAGGGTAATATAACTTTGATGAGAGTGGCTGAATTTGATCACGTGACCAGTATTAAACAGATGACTTGTAACTTTCGAATCTTATTTAGCTGTAGTGCTTAATCCAAGATGAAGTGAGTAGAACTTTTGCACATAAAAAGCTGACGTCCTTCAACTCTATTTCCTGCTGCAACTTTCAGTACATGGATTTTTTGGTAGTTTTGATTAACGTTGTGTTAACTTTGTAAAATTGATTTGTCTATTAAAGGTTACCCTGAGGTTCTTTAGTATTTATTCCCGAAAGAAAGTAGTGCTCAGAATGAATGGTGACGAATCATCCTCAGTAGCATATCTGTCAAAACATGGCTGAGACTTTGGCAGGACTGATAACTCTGTCACTGAACCATTTAACCAGTCTGCTATAAAGGATGGTTGCATTTTGTTTTTAATTTTAGGAAAGTTTAACACACAGCATCTGGTTGGACTGTTAAGGTGGACTGTATCCACGATGTAGATGCTGAATAAGGCTTGTAAGAGTGGTGATCCCTGGGGCAGACCAGTGGCAGATCCAATTAGATTTTCAACTTCGCTCCATAATTCATTCATCTTCTGGTTGTTAACGCTATTATGGTCCATTTTACGCATTTCTGAGCAATGGAAATAGGCAGTTGTATCTAACGTTACTGCCAATTTGTTCTTACTAGCTTCGAATCTTTTTCTTTTAATTAGCTGTGACTACACCATGATTGATTCAGGTTTCTCTTCCTCTGTTATGTCAAATAATGATAATTATAATAGTGGTTTAATCTCATAGATAAGCCTTCTAGCTACAGCTTTCTCGTGGCTAAAGTGTGGACAGCAAATATAAACCTTTGTCATTAGTGTTTCTCAGGGGGTTGGTTGTCTGTCAATCAAGTCTTCTATTGGCTGATACGTAAGTTCAGACGGGAATCTTTTCTGTATTATGTGCTGTGTTACCTTTCATATATATAAAAAATTAACTAAACCGGCGTTCAGATAAGAATCATGAGCTCAGCTATGATAGAAGAAAGACATTTAAGGCAACAGCAAAAACCCAGTATTGTGTCATCAAGATATGAAAGAAAATATGCAATAAATAGTATTTCAATTACACGGGCTTGCGATGGTTTTATTGTCTGGTAATTTTAAACGTTTTACAATAATTAATGTGAGCTGAATCCAAAAATGATATATATTTTCTTCTATCCCGTACAGTTGTTTTTTTTACAAAACATCATGTGTACTGTTACATAAATGAATCATTTTCATTAAAATCGGGCCATATTTTGTTATGCTTAAGTTAATGACAACCACTGGTTGTAGATTTCTCTATAGCGATCGCGACGTGAGTATCATATCAATCATTCTAGAACCCAAACAACATTATAAGATATCGTTGAGGTAAACTAAATAGTAATTTGATTTAAGTAGGAGTTTGTTGTTTTCCGGATTTGTAAACAATTCTTAAGTGATGAAAAAATAATAATAACATGTTCGAAATCTGCGTAACTGGGTTTTAATAACGGATGTTTCATAATTCAAACAACATTTATAATGTTTTTCGCAGGCCTGTGTAATCAAAGCAAAGCACCGTTAAGGTCATTACAATAAGAACAAAACATATATTATTTTTCTTTCCTGAAAAATGCCAATAAAATCTATAGCAATAGCACTTTTTGTTCGCAAAGTTACTTGTTTACATGTTTACAGAGCACTTACTTGTTTGCTATTTTTAGGAGATACAAAAGCATCAAGAAGCAGTCACAACACTAAATTTTACTTTGTATAAGACGTTTAAACTACCCGATTCCATGACTGCCTCGATACTGTTAACAGATGTGAAGAGACATAAGTGGAAGACTGACCTAACACCTAACATTTATTGAAATATCCGAGTGTAACCCAACAGAATACACTAAATCAATATGCACGTTATTCGTTAACACAATAAAAAAGCTTAAACAAAGTTTGCATTCTATACCACTACAACTTATATTTTGTGTGTGAAATAAGAAACAATTGTTTTATCAACATTATTCAATAAACGAACATAGTTAATGATTCCCAGTACTATTAAACAGAATAATTATTAATACAGAAATAAGTAATTCAACTAACCGTCTCTTGCATGAGATTCTTGTTGTTTAGATATGAGCAAATATCTGGGACTTTCCGGACAAAGAGGTAACAAACAAAGCTGAAGTATGGCTGGGATAACTGCTATTCCTACAAAATACACATACATATCTGTGTATGTAGCTGTATAAAAACAAGAATCTTTGACATGTTCTAGAATGAAAAAAATTAATTAATGTTTATAAAACTCTTCTTTATCGTTTAGGAGATAATCTTCTTTAAAACGCATCATAAATTTTGAAACTAATGACATTACCGGATTTAAGCAACAGTGTACAGAAATATTGTAATGGAAAACTGGCGCGTCTTTTAAAAGTGTGAGCCTAATGAAAATCAGTTGGGTTGAAATTCATATATTTTTATTTTAATCGTTGTTTTAAAACAATTCTTTCAACTGTCATACTTTGCCCTTCATTTGTAGTGTCTAATTCTGAGCTTTACAGAGTATTATAACAAACTAGACTTCATTATAATCATTAAAAGACCCCACAGTGGCATGTTTGAGGACTTACACAGCTAGAAACCGGGTTTCGATACCCATGGTAGGCAGAGCACGGCCAGCCCTTTGTGTAGCTTTGTCCTTAATTCAGAAACTTAGTAAAACACCACTGTGAATAGAAAAATCTAAAATGTTTTCTTACTAGTGAAAAAACTGTTTCACTAGTCTTGCTTAAATTTATTCAAAACTTATACGTTTACCAAATTTTTAAATAATATTTATACGTGTTTGTGTGTATACTTTGAGGTTATAACCTGTTCGTTGTTAAGTACACATTTAAGAAATCGGTTATCTGTGCTCTACTAACAGTGAGTATGAACACGATTTTTAGTATTATAAGCCCACAGATTTAACGCAGAGTTTCAAAGGACATTTTATGTTAAATGTGATATTTCACTATGTAGATACATTAAAGCAGCCATGAGGTTAGTTATGAAACAAATATGTAAATCAGTAAGAAAGAACTCTTAATGAAAAACGTTTTTGAAACTCAACGTTTTTTAAAATAAAAAATATTGTTTTAACTCAGTCGTTATGATTAATTAGGTTAAAGGCTTAAGTTTGAAAGAGAATTTTTTATATTACATTATGGGGAAAACAAGTGCTTATCTAAATTAATCCTCTTATTAATAATATACAATAATAATAATTTAGTTCAATTAAAATATTGATGGTATCTCTGTTTACACAAAACACTAGTGAAATTAACTACAATGTTGATGACATTTCTGTTTACACACAGTTTCAGGGAAATTAACTCAAATATTGAAGGTATTTCTGTTTACACGGTTTTAGTGAGATAATATCTTTTTACACAGTTTTAGTGAGATTAACTCAAATATTGATGGTACTGCTGTTTATACAGTTTTAGTGAGATTAAATCTCTGTTCACACAGTTTTAGTGAAATTAACTCAAATATTAATGGTATTGCTGTTTACACAGTTTAAATGAGAATAGCTTAAATATTCATGATATTTCTGTTTACACACAGTTTAAGTGAGATAAACTTCAATATTGGTGGTATCAACGTTTACACAGGTTTAGTGAGATTAACTCCAATATTGGTGGTAACTCTGTTCACACAATTTCAGTGAGATTAACTCCAATATAGGTGGTATCTCTGTTTATACAGTTTTAGTGAGATTAACGCCAATATTGGTAGTATCTCTGTTTACACAGCTTTAGTGAGATTAACTCCAACATTGGTGGTATCTCTGTTTACACAGTTTCAGTGAGAAAAGCTTCAATATTCATGACATTTCTGTTTACACACAGTTTCAGAAAGAATAGCTTCAATGCTGATGACATTTCTGTTTACACAGTTTCAGTGAGATTAACTCCAATATTGGAGGTATCTCTGTTTACACAGTTTCAGTAAGATTAACTCAAATATTGTTGGTATCTTTGTTTACACAGTTTTAGTAAGATTAACTCAAATATTGGTGGTATCTCTGTTTACGCAGTTTTAGTGAGATTAACTCCAATATTGGAAATATCTCTGATTACACAATTTTAGTGAGATTAACTCCAATATTGTTGGTATCTTTGTTTACACAGTTTTAGTAAGATTAACTCAAATAATGGTGGAATCTCTGTTTACGCAGTTTTAGTGAGATTAACTCCAATATTGCTGGTATCTTTGTTTACACACTTTTAGTGAGATTAACTCCAATATTGGTGGAATCTCTGTTTACAAAGATTTATTGAGAATGATTTCAAAATTGGTGGTATCTCTATTTACATATTTTTAGTGAGATTAACTTCAATACTGAGGTATCTCTGTTTACACAGTTTTAGTGAGATTAACTTCAAAATTGGTGGATCTCCGTTTACACAGTTTTAATGAGATTAAGTCCAATATTGATGGTATCTCTCTTTACACAGTTTCAGTGAGATTAACTCCAATATTGGTGGTATCTCTGTTTACGCAGTTTCAGTGAGATTAACTCCAATATTGGTGGTATCTCTGTTTACACAGTTTCAGTGAGATTAACTCCAATATTGGTGTTATCTCTGTTTACACAGTTTCAGTGAGAAAAGCTTCAATACTGATGACATTTCTGTTTACCCAGTTTCAGTGAGATTAACTCCAATATTGGTGAAATCTCTATTTACACAGTTTTAGTGAGATTACTTCCAATATTGGTTTTATCTCTGTTCACATAGTTTCAGTGAGATTAACTCCAATATTGGAAATATCTCTGATTACACAATTTTAGTGAGATTAACTCCACTATTGTTGGTATCTTTGTTTACACAGTTTTAGTAAGATTAACTCAAATAATGGTGGAATCTCTGTTTACGCAGTTTTAGTGAGATTAACTCCAATATTGTTGGTATCTCTGTTTACACACTTTTAATGAGATTATCTCCAATATTGGTGGAATCTCTGTTTACAAAGATTTATTGAGAATGATTCCAAAATTGGTGGTATCTCTATTTACATAATTTTAGTGAGATTAATTACAATACTGAGGTATCTCTGTTTACACAGTTTTAGTGAGATTAACTCCAATATTGGTGGTATCTCTGTTTACACAGTTTCAGTGAGAAAAGATTCAATGCTGATGACATTTCTGTTTACCCAGTTTCAGTGAGATTAACTCCAATATTGGTTTTATCTCTGTTCACATAGTTTCAGTGAAATTAACTCCAATATTGGTGGTATCTCCGTTTACACAGTTTTAGCGAGATTAACATCAATATTGGTGAAATCTCCGATTACACAGTTTCAGTGAGATTAACTCCAATATTGGTGGTATCTTTGGAGTCAGTGGTATCTCTGTTTACACAGCTTTAGTGAGATTAACTCAAATATTGGTGTTGTATCTCTTTACATAGTTTCTGTGAAAATAGCTTCAAAACTGATGACATTTCTCTTTACACAGTTTCAGCGAGATTAACTCCAATATTTGTGAAATCTCTATTTACACAGTTTTAGTGAGATTAACTCCAATATTGGTGGTATCTTTGTTTACACAAGTTTAGTGAGATTAACTCCATTATTGGAGGAATCTCTGTTTACACAGTTTAGTGAGATTAACTCCAATATTGGTGGTATCTTTGTTTACACAATTTTAGTGAGATTAACTCCAATATTAATGGTATCTCTGTTTACACAATTTTAGTGACACCAAGTCAAATATTGTTGGTATTTCTGTTTACAGTTTTAGTGAGATTATATATCTGTTTAAACAGATTTAGTGAGATTATATATTTGTTAAAACAGTTTTAGTGACATTAACTCAAATATTCATGGTACTGCTGTTTATACAGTTTTAGTGAGATTAACGCCAATATTGGTAGTATCTCTGTTTACACAGCTTTAGCGAGATTAACTCCAATATTTGAGGTATCTCTGTTTACACAGTTTTAGTAAGATTAACTCAAATAATGGTGGAATCTGTTTACGCAGTTTTAGTGAGATTAACTCCAATATTGGTGGAATCTGTTTAAAGATTTATTGAGAATGATTCCAAAATTGGTGGTATCTCTATTTACATAATTTTAGTGAGATTAACTTCAATACCGAGGTATCTCTGTTTACACAGTTTCAGTAAGATTAACTCCAATATTGGTGTTATCTCTGTTTACACAGTTTCAGTGAGAAAAGCTTCAATACTGATGACATTTCTGTTTAAACAGTTTCAGCGAGATTAACTCCAATATTCGTGGTATCTCTGTTTACACAGTTTCAGTAAGATTAACTCCAATATTGGTGTTATCTCTGTTCACATAGTTTCATTGAGACTAACTCCAATATTGGTGGTATCTCCGTTTACACAGTTTTAGCGAGATTAACATCAATATTGGTGGAATCTCCGATTACACAGTTTCAGTGGGATTAACTCCACTATTGGTAGTGTCTTTGTTTACACAATTTTATTGAGATTAACTTCAATATTGGTGAAACCTCTGTTTATACAGTTTTAGTGACACTAACTCCAATATTGGTGGTATCTCTGTTTACACAGCTTTAGTGAGATTAACTCCAATATTGGTGGTTTCTCTCTTTACATAGTTTCAGTGAAAATAGCTTTAAAACTGATGACATTTCTGTTTACACAGTTTCCGTGAGATTAACTCCAATATTGGTGAAATCTCTATTGACACAGTTTTAGTGAGAAAAGCTTCAATACTGATGACATTTCTGTTTACATAGTTTTAGTGAGATTAAGTCCAATATTGGTGGTATCTTTGTTTACACAATTTTATTGAGATAAACTCCAATATTGGAGGTATCTCTGTTTACACAATTTAGTGAGATTAAGTCCAATATTGGTGGTATCTTTGTTTACACAATTTTATTGAGATAAACTCCAATATTGGAGGTATCTCTGTTTACACAATTTTCGTGAGATTAACTCCAATATTGGAGGTATCTGTTTACAGTATCAGTGAGATTAACTACAATATTGAGATATCTCTGTTTACAGTATCAGTGAGATTAACTACAATATTGGTGGTATCTCCGTTTACACAATTTTAGTGAGATTAACTCCAATATTAATGGTATCTCTGTTTACACAATTTTAGTGACATTAAGTGAAATATTGTTGGTATTTCTGTTTAAAGTTTTAGTGAGATTATATATTTGTTAAAACAGTTTTAGTGACATTAACTCAAATATTCATGGTACTGCTGTTTAAACAGTTTTAGTGAGATTAATGCCAATATTGGTGGTATCTCCGTTTACACAGTTTTAGCGAGATTAACATTAATGCTGGTGGAACTAACATTAAAAAAGAAGAAACTTAAAAATATTAGAAAATAGAGAAGATAGAAATAATATAAAATTAAGAATTTAGAACTAACAGAAAATAAAAAAAATAAAAACTAATGGAAAATCAAGAAGGAAGTTACAACCAAGAGAAAATCAAAAAGAAAGTTACAACCAAGAGAAAATCAAAAAGAAAGTTACAACCAAGAGAAAATCAAAAAGAAAGTTACAACCAAGAGAAAATCAAAAAGAAAGTTACAACCAAGAGAAAATCAAAAAGAAAGTTACAACCAAGAGAAAATCAAAAAGAAAGTTACAACCAAGAGAAAATCAAAAAGAAAGTTACAACCAAGAGAAAATCAAAAAGAAAGTTACAACCAAGAGAAAATCAAAAAGGAAGTTACAACCAAGAGAAAATCAAAAAGAAAGTTACAACCAAGAGAAAATCAAAAAGGAAGTTACAACCAAGAGAAAATCAAAAAGAAAGTTACAACCAAGAGAAAATCAAAAAGAAAGTTACAACCAAGAGAAAATCAAGAAAAAAGGTTGAATTAATAGAAAACCTGGAAGAAAGTTAGAGCTAACAGAAAAAAAAGTTAGAGCTAACAGAAAAAAAAGTTAGAGCTAACAGAAAAAAAAGTTAGAGCTAACAGAAAAAAAAGTTAGAGCTAACAGAAAAAAAAGTTAGAGCTAACAGAAAAAAAAGTTAAAACTAACAGAAAAAAAAGTTAAAACTAACAGAAAAAAAAGTTAGAGCTAACAGAAAAAAAAGTTAGAGCTAACAGAAAAAAAAGTTAGAACTAACAGAAAAAAAAGTTAAAACTAACAGAAAAAAAAGTTAAAACTAACAGAAAAAAAAGTTAAAACTAACAGAAAAAAAGTTAAAACTAACAGAAAAAAAAGTTAAAACTAACAGAAAAAAAAGTTAAAACTAACAGAAAAAAAAGTTAAAACTAACAGAAAAAAAAGTTAAAACTAACAGAAAAAAAAGTTAAAACTAACAGAAAAAAAAGTTAAAACTAACAGAAAATCAAGAAGAAATTTAGAATTACTAGATAATCAAGAAAAAAGTTAGAATTACTAGATAATCAAGAAAAAAGTTAGAATTACTAGATAATCAAGAAAAAAGTTAGAATTACTAGATAATCAAGAAAAAAGTTAGAATTACTAGATAATCAAGAAAAAAGTTAGAATTACTAGATAATCAAGAAAAAAGTTAGAATTACTAGATAATCAAGAAAAAAGTTAGAATTACTAGATAATCAAGAAAAAAGTTAGAATTACTAGATAATCAAGAAAAAAGTTAGAATTACTAGATAATCAAGAAAAAAGTTAGAATTACTAGATAATCAAGAAAAAAGTTAGAATTACTAGATAATCAAGAAAAAAGTTAGAATTACTAGATAATCAAGAAGAAGGATAGAACCAACAGAAAATCAAGAAGAAGGATAGAACCAACAGAAAATCAAGAAGAAGGATCGAACCAACAGAAAATCAAGAAGAAGGATCGAACCAACAGAAAATCAAGAAGAAGGATCGAACCAACAGAAAATCAAGAAGAAGGATCGAACCAACAGAAAATCAAGAAGAAGGATCGAACCAACAGAAAATCAAGAAGAAGGATCGAACCAACAGAAAATCAAGAAGAAGGATCGAACCAACAGAAAATCAAGAAGAAGGATCGAACCAACAGAAAATCAAGAAAAAGGATAGAACCAACAGAAAATCAAGAAGAATAGAACCAACAGAAAATCAAAAAGGATAGAACCAACAGAAAATCAAAAAGGATAGAACCAACAGAAAATCAAAAAGGATAGAACTAACATAAAATCAATAAAAAAGTTAGAAATAATAGAAAATCAAGAAAAAAGTTAGAAATAATAGAAAATCAAGAAAGAAGTTAGAACTAATAGAAAATCAAGAAAGAAGTTAGAACTAATAGAAAATCAAGAAAGAAGTTAGAACTAATAGAAAATCAAGAAAGAAGTTAGAAATAATAGAAAATCAAGAAAGAAGTTAGAACTAATAGAAAATAAAGAAGAAAGTTAAAACCAACAACAAATCTAAAAGAAAGTACAAAATACTAAAAAATAAAGAAACTTAGAACTAACAGAAAATCAAGAAGAAAGTAAGAAATAATAGAAAATCAAGAAGAAATTAAAACTAACAAAAAATCAAGAAATTAAAACTAACAAAAAATCAAGAAGAAACTTAAAATAACAGAAAATAAAGAAGAAAGTAAGAAACACTAGAAAATAAAGAAGAAAGTAAGAAACACTAGAAAATAAAGAAGAAAGTAAGAAACACTAGAAAATAAAGAAGAAAGTAAGAAACACTAGAAAATAAAGAAAGTAAGAAACACTAGAAAATAAAGAAGAAAGTAAAAACTAACAGAAAACCAAGAATAAAGTTAGAACTATCAGAATATCAAAAAGAAAGTTAGAACTATCAGAAAATGAAAAACAAACTTAGAACTATTACAAAATTAAAAAAAATTAGAACTTACATAAAATCAAGAAGAAACTTAAAATAATAGAAAATCAAGAAGAAAGTGAAAAATATTAGAAAACAAAGAAGTTAGAACAGACAGAAAATCAAGAAGAATGATAGAACTAACAGAAAATCAAGAAGAATGATAGAACTAACAGAAAATCAAGAAGAATGATAGAACTAACAGAAAATCAAGAAGAATGATAGAACTAACAGAAAATCAAGAAGAATGATAGAACTAACAGAAAATCAAAAAGAGAAAATAAAGAAGAAAATTAGAACTAAATTCAAATCAATAAGAAAATTAGAAATAATAGAAAATCAAGAAAAAAGATAGAACTGACAGAAAAACAAGGAAGTTAGAACTAACATAAAATGAGAAGAAAGATAGAACTATTACAAAATAAAGGAAGAAAGTTAGAAGTAATAGAAAATCAAAAAGTTAGAAATAATAGAAAAGGAAAAAGGAAGTTAGAACTAACAAAAATCAAGAAGTTAAAAGTAACGAAAAATAAAGAAAAAAGGTTGAACTAATACAAAATCAAGAAGTTAGAACTAATAGAAAATCAAGAAGAAAGTTAGACATAAAATAAAATGAAAAAGGAAGAACTATTACAAAATGAAGAAGAAATTTGGAACTAACAAAATCAAGAAGTTATATCAAACAAAATCAAGAAAAATGTTAGAACTCACAGAAAATAAAGAAGAAAGTTAGAACTCACAGAAAATAAAGAAAGTATGAAATAATAAAAATCAAGAAGAAATTAAAACTAACAGAAAATCAAGAAAGTTAGAATTATTACAAAATAAAGAAAATTAGAATTCACATAAAATCAATAAGAAACTTAAAAATAATAGAAAATCAAGAAGAAAGTAAGAAATATTAGAACACAGAGAAGTTCAAACTAATAGAAAATAAAAAAGAAAGCAAAAAATACTAGAAAATAGAAAAGAAAGTTAGAACTAATAGAAAATCAAGAAAAGTTGGAACTAAGAGAAATGCAAAAAGAAAGTTGCAACTAACATAAAATCAAGAAGAAACTTAAAAAAACAGAAAATCAAGAAGAAAGTAGGAAATACTAAAAAACAGAGAAAAAAGTTAGAACTAATAGAAAATCAAGAAGTAAAAAATATTAGAAAATAGAAAAGTAAATTAAAACTAATAGAAAATCAAGAAAGAAGCTAGAACTAAGATAAAAGCAACAAGTTAGAACTTATAGAAAATCAAGAAAAAAGTTAGAACTACTATAAAAGTAAGAAAAGGTAGAACTAATACAAAAAAAGAAAAAGTTAGAATTAAAAAACAAACCAAGAAGAAATTTAAAACTATAATAAAATCAATAAAAAAGTTAAAAATAATAGAAAATCAAGAAAATTAAATCTAACAGAAAATCAAGAAAGAAGTTAGAACAAATAGAAAAGCAACAAGAAAGTGAAAATTGACAAAATCAAGGAGAAAGTAAGAACTAATAGAAAAGCAAGAAAAAGTTAGAACTAAAAGAATATAAAGAAGAAAGTTAAAACTAACATAAAATCCAAACGAAAGTACAAAATACTAGAAAATAAAGAAGAAACTTAGAACTAACAGAAAATCAAGAAGAAAGTTAGAACTCACAGAAAATAAAGAAAATAAGAAATAATAAAAATCAAGAAGGAATTTAGAACCAACATAAAAAAAGAAGAAAGTTAGAACTATTACAAAATAAAGAAACAATTAGAAATCACATAAAATCAAGAAGAAACATAAAAATAATAGAAAATCAAGAAGAAAGTAAGAAATATTAGAAAACAGAGAAGAAAGTTAAAACTAATAGAAAATGAAAAAGAAAGCAAAAAATACTTGAAAATAGAAAAGAAAGTTAGAACTAATAGAAAATGAAAAAGAAAACAAAAAATACTTGAAAATAGAAAAGAAAGTTAGAACTAATAGAAAATCAAGAAAAGTTGGAACTAAGAGAAATGCAAAAAGAAAGTTAGAACTAATAGAAAATCAGGAAAGAAGTTGGAACTAAGACAAATGCAAAAAGAAAGTTACAACTAACATAAAATCAAGAAAAAACTTAAAAATAATAGAAAATCAAGAAGAAAGTAAGAAATATTAGAAAACATAGAAGGTTAGAACTAATAGAAAATCAAGAAGAAAATAAAAAATACTAGAAAATAGAAAAGAAAGTTAGAAGTAATAGTAAATAAAGAAAAAAGTTAGAAGTAAGAGAAAATCAAGAAGAAAGTTAGAACTAATAGAGAAAAAGACAAAGTTAAAAATAACAGCAAAACAAGAAAGAAGTTAGATCTAATAGAAAAGCAAAAAGAAAGTTACAACTGACAAAATCAAGAAGAAATTTAAAAATAATAGAAAATCAAGAAGAAAGTAAGAAGTATTAGAAAACAGAGAAGTTAGAACTATTAGAAAATCAAAAAGAAAGTAAAAAATACTAGAAAATAGAAAACAAAGTTAGAACTAATAGAAAATCAAGAAAAGTTAGAACTAATAGAAAATCAAGAAAAGTTAGAACTAATAGAAAATCAAGAAAAGTTAGAACTAATAGAAATGCAAAAAGAAAGTTACAACTAACATAAAATCAAGAAGAAACTTAAAAATAGAAAATCAAGAAGAAAGTAAGAAGTATTAGAAAACAGAGAAGGTTAGAACTAATAGAAAATCAAGAAGAAAGTAAAAAATACTAGAAAATAGAAAAGAAAGTAAAAAATACTAGAAAATAGAAAAGAAAGTAAAAAATACTAGAAAATAGAAAAGAAAGTAAAAAATACTAGAAAATAGAAAAGAAAGTAAAAAATACTAGAAAATAGAAAAGAAAGTAAAAAAATACTAGAAAATAGAAAAGAAAGTAAAAAATACTAGAAAATAGAAAGAAAGTAAAAAAACACTAGAAAATAGAAAAGAAAGTAAAAAAATACTAGAAAATAGAAAAGAAAGTAAAAAATACTAGAAAAACAGAAAGAAGTAAAAAAATACTAGAAAACAGAAAGAGAAAAAAAAACACTAGAGTAACAGAAAAAAGCAAAAATACTAGAAAATAGAAAAGAAAGCTAAAAATACTAGAAAACAGAAAAGAAGTAAAAACACTAGAAAATAGAAAAGAAAGCAAAAAATCAGAAAAAAGAAAGAAAGTAAAAAACACTAGAAAATAGAAAGAAAGCAAAAAATACTAGAAAATAGAAAAGAAAGCAAAAATACTAGAAAATAGAAAAGAAAGAAAAAAATACTAGAAAATAGAAAAGAAAGTAAAAAATACTAGAAAATAGAAAAGAAAGTAAAAAATACTAGAAAATAGAAAAGAAAGTCAGAAGTAAGAGAAAATCAAGAAAAAGTCAGAAGTAAGAGAAAATCAAGAAAAAGTCAGAAGTAAGAGAAAATCAAGAAAAAGTCAGAAGTAAGAGAAAATCAAGAAAAAGTCAGAAGTAAGAGAAAATCAAGAAAAAGTCAGAAGTAAGAGAAAATCAAGAAAACGTTAGAACTAGTAGGAAAGCAAGAAAACGTTAGAACTAGTAGGAAAGCAAGAAAACGTTAGAACTAGTAGGAAAGCAAGAAAAAGTTAGAACTAGTAGGAAAACAAGAAAAGTTAGAACTAGTAGGAAAACAAGAAAAAAGTTAGAACTAGTAGGAAAGCAAGAAAAAAAGTTAGAACTAGTAGGAAAGCAAAGAAAAGTTAGAACCAGTAGGAAAAGCAAGAAAAAGTTAGAACTAGTAGGAAAGCAAGAAAAAGTTAGAACTAGTAGGAAAGCAAGAAAAAGTTAGAACTAGTAGGAAAGCAAGAAAAAGTTAGAACTAGTAGGAAAGCAAGAAAAAGTTAGAACTAGTAGGAAAGCAAGAAAATGTTAGAACTACTAGGAAAGCAAGAAAAAGTTAGAACTACTAGGAAAGCAAGAAAAAGTTAGAACTAGTAGGAAAGCAAGAAAAAGTTAGAACTAGTAGGAAAGCAAGAAAAAGTTAGAACTAATAGGAAAGCAAGAAAAAGTTAGAACTAATAGGAAAGCAAGAAAAAGTTAGAACTAATAGAAGGTTAAGAAGAAAGTACGAAATACTAGAATATAAAGAAGAAAGTACGAAATACTAGAATATAAAGAAGAAAGTAAGAACTAACAAAAAATCAAGAAAGTTAGAACTAACAGTAAATCAAGAAGAATGATAGAACTAACAGAAAATCAAAAAGAGAGAAAATAGAGAAAATTAGAACTAAAATCAAATCAAGAAGAAAATTAGAAATAATAGAAAATCAAGTTAGAACTAACATAAAATGAGAAGAAAGATAGAACTATTACAAAATAAAGGAAGAAAGTTAGAACTAATAGAAAATCAAAAAGTTAGAAATAATAGAAAAAGAAAAAGGAAGTTAGAACTAACAAAAATCAAGAAGTTAAAAGTAACGAAAAATAAAGAAAAAAGGTTGAACTAATACAAAATCAAGAAGTTAGAACTAATAGAAAATCAAGAAGAAAGTTAGACATAAAATAAAATGAAAAAGGAAGAACTATTACAAAATGAAGAAGAAATTTGGAACTAACAAAATCAAGAAGTTATATCAAACATAAAATCAAGAAAAATGTTAGAACTCACAGAAAATAAAGAAGAAAGTTAGAACTCACAGAAAATAAAGAAAGTATGAAATAATAAAAATCAAGAAGAAATTAAAACTAACAGAAAATCAAAAAAGTTAGAATTATTACAAAATAAAGAAAATTAGAATTCATATAAAATCAAGAAGAAACTTAAAAATAATAGAAAATCAAGAAGAAAGTAAGAAATATTAGAACACAGAGAAGTTCAAACTAATAGAAAATAAAAAAGAAAGCAAAAAATACTAGAAAATAGAAAAGAAAGTTAGAACTAATAGAAAATCAAGAAAAGTTGAACTAAGAGAAATGCAAAAGAAAGTTGCAACTAACATAAAATCAAGAAGAAACTTAAAAAAACAGAAAATCAAGAAGAAAGTAGGAAATACTAAAAAACAGAGAAAAAAGTTAGAACTAATAGAAAATCAAGAAGTAAAAAATATTAGAAAATAGAAAAGTAAATTAAAACTAATAGAAAATCAAGAAAGAAGCTAGAACTAAGATAAAAGCAACAAGTTAGAACTTATAGAAAATCAAGAAAAAAGTTAGAACTACTATAAAAGTAAGAAAAGGTAGAACTAATACAAAAAAAGAAAAAGTTAGAATTAAAAAACAAACCAAGAAGAAATTTAAAACTATAATAAAATCAATAAAAAGTTAAAAATAATAGAAAATCAAGAAAATTAAATCTAACAGAAAATCAAGAAAGAAGTTAGAACAAATAGAAAAGCAACAAGAAAGTGAAAATTGACAAAATCAAGGAGAAAGTAAGAACTAATAGAAAAGCAAGAAAAAGTTAGAACTAAAAGAATATAAAGAAGAAAGTTAAAACTAACATCAAATTCAAACGAAAGTACAAAATACTAGAAAATAAAGAAGAAACTTAGAACTAACAGAAAATCAAGAAGAAAGTTAGAACTCACAGAAAATAAAGAAAATAAGAAATAATAAAAATCAAGAAGGAATTTAGAACCAACATAAAAAAAGAAGAAAGTTAGAACTATTACAAAATAAAGAAACAATTAGAAATCACATAAAATCAAGAAGAAACTTAAAAATAATAGAAAATCAAGAAGAAAGTAAGAAATATTAGAAAACAGAGAAGAAAGTTAAAACTAATAGAAAATGAAAAAGAAAGCAAAAAAATACTTGAAAATAGAAAAGAAAGTTAGAACTAATAGAAAATCAAGAAAAGTTGGAACTAAGAGAAATGCAAAAAGAAAGTTAGAACTAATAGAAAATCAGGAAAGAAGTTGGAACTAAGACAAATGCAAAAAGAAAGTTACAACTAACATAAAATCAATAAGAAACTTAAAAATAATAGAAAATCAAGAAGAAAGTAAAAAATACTAGAAAATAGAAAGAAAAATTAAAACTAATAGAAAATCAAGAAAGAATCTAGAACTAATAGAAAATCAAGAAAGAATCTAGAACTAATAGAAAATCAAGAAAAAGTTAGAACTACTATAAAAGCAAGAAAAGGTAGAACTAATACAAAAAAAGAAAAAAGTTAGAATTACTAGATAATCAAGAAAAAAGTTAGAATTACTACAAAATCAAGAAAAAAGTTAGAATTACTACAAAATCAAGAAAAAAGTTAGAATTACTACAAAATCAAGAAAAAAGTTAGAATTACTAGAAAATCAAGAAAAAAGTTAGAATTACTAGAAAATCAAGAAAAAGTTAGAATTACTAGAAAATCAAGAAAAAAGTTAGAATTACTAGAAAATCAAGAAAAAAGTTAGAATTACTAGAAAATCAAGAAAAAAGTTAGAATTACTAGAAAATCAAGAAAAAAGTTAGAATTACTAGAAAATCAAGAAAAAGTTAGAACTAATAGAAAATCAAGAAGAAAATTAAATCTAACAGAAAATCAAGAAGAAAATTAAATCTAACAGAAAATCAAGAAGAAAGTTAGAACTAATAGAGCAAAAGACAAAGTTAGAAATAACAAAAAACAAGAAGTTAGAACTAATAGAAAAGCAAGAAAAAAGTTAAAACTAATAGAAAATAAAGAAAGTAAGAAACACTAGAAAATAAAGAAGAAAGTAAGAAACACTAGAAAATAAATAAGAAAGTAAGAACTAATAGAAAATCAAGAATAAAGTTAGAACTAACAGAAAATCAAGAAGAAACTTAAAAATAATAGAAAATCAAGAAGAAAGTGAGATATTAGAAAACAAAGAAGAAAGTTAGAACAAACAGAAAATCAAGACAAGGTTAGAACTAATAGAAAATCAAGAATAAAGTTAGAAATAATAGAATATGAAGAAGAAAGAACTATTAAAAATTATGAAGACAGTTACAACTAATAGAAAAAAGAAGAAAATTATAAATAAAAGAAATAAAGACGAAAGTTAGAAGTAAAATAAAATCAATAAGGAAGTTATAATTAATAGATAATCAAGAAGAAAGTTATATCAAACAAAATCAAGAAAAATGTTAGAAATAATAGAAAATCAAGAAGAAAGTTAGAATTATTAGAAAATCAAGCAGAAAGTTGGAACTAACAGAAAATCAAGAAGAAAGTTAGAACTGGAAAAAAAGTTAGAACTACAAAAAATCAAGAAGAAAGTTAGAACTAACATAAAATCAATAAAAATGTTAGAAATAATAGAAAATGAAGAAGAAAGTTAGAACTAATAGAAAATCATGAAGAAAATTAAAACTAACAGAAAATCAAGAAAAGTTAGAACTAATAGAAAAGCAACAAGAAAATGAAAATTGACATAAAATCAAGAAGAAAGTAAGAACTAATAGAAAAGCAAGAAAAGTTAGAACTAATAGAACATAAAGAAGAAAGTTAAAACTAGCAACAAATCTAAAAGAAAGTACAAAATACTAGAAAATAAAGAAACTTAGAACTAACAGAAAATCAAGAAGAAAGTTAGAACTAACAGAAAATCAAGAAGAAAGTATGAAATAATAAAAATCAAAAAGAAATTAAAACTAACAGAAAATCAAGAAGGAATTTAGAACTAACATAAAAAAAGAAGGAAGTTAGAACTATTACAAAATAAAGAAACAATTAGAATTCACATAAAATCAAGAAGAAACTTAAAAATAATAGAAAATCAAGAAGAAAGTAAGAAATATTAGAAAACAGAGAAGAAGGTTAGAACTAATAGAAAATCAAGAAGTAAAAAATACTAGAAAATAGAAAAGAAAGTTAGAACTAACATAAAATCAAGAAGAAAGTTAGAACTAAACGAAAAGTTAGAACTAATATACAAGAAAGAAAAGTTAGAACTACAAAAAATCAAGAAGAAAGTTAGAACTAACATAAAATCAATAATGAACTTAGAATTAATATATAATAATGAAGAAAGTTAGAACTAGTAGATAATCAAGAAGAAAGTTAGAACTAGTAGATAATCAAGAAGAAAGTTACAACTCACATCAAATCACGAAGAAAGTTAAAAATAATAGAATATGAAGATGAAAGTTATATATGCAAAACGTCTCGTTTGGGTTGAGAAAATATTTTACATAGAAGAGCAAACAACGTTTCGACCTTATTCAGTCATCGTCACGTTCACAAAGAAAGAGGTAACTTAACGGAAGCTGACCACATGTTTGAAAGGGGTTGTGTAACTGAGTGTCGGAATGTAGAGGGCGGTGTTAGATGTTTGAATACACAATTTTATTTTATTATATTAATATAGGTATAAAGGCGTTTCTTTATATTGGTTTATTTTGGGTTTAAGTTGTTGTGTAAGTATGGCTTCTTTAATTTTGCGTTTGTTTGTGTTTGTTTCTTTATTTAGTATTTGAGTGTTTTCTATGGTTATGTTGTGTTTATTTGACTTGCAGTGTTCGAAAACGTGTGAAGGTGACTTTTTATGTTCTTTGAATCTGGTTTCCATTTTCTACTTGTTTCTCCAATATAGAAGTCGTGGCAGTGATCACATTGTATTTTGTAAATAATGTTGGTGTGGTGTTTGTCAGTGTAGTTTTTACATAGTATAGACCTCAGTTTTGTGCCTGGTTTTTGAATAAATTTGGTAGTAACTGGAATGTCATATTTTGTTACTAGTTTTTGCCAAATGTTGGTTATTTGTTTGCTGATGTCAGGAATATATGGTATACAGCAGTATATGGTTTCGTGATTTTTTGATTCGTGAGATATATTTACTTTAGTTGGTTGATTTTGCTTTCTGTCTAGGTGTGTTCTTATAATGTTTTCCACGGTTTGTGGAGGAAACTTATTGATGTTGATGAAGTATTGTTTTACTTTGTCTAATTCATCGTTAATTTTATCTGGTGAGCATAGTTGTATGGCTGTGTTTATTTGGTTTCTTAGTATGTTGAGTTTTTGTTTTGTTTCATGTGCTGAGTCCCAACGAATGTATAGTCCAGTGTGGGTGATTTTTCGGTGGATTTCTGTTTTGAATTGTGTGTCGGTTCTTGTAATTTTGAGATTAAGAAATGATATTTGATTGCTTTCTTCCTGTTCACATGTGAAGTTAATGTTGGGATGTATAGAGTTAATGTGATTGAAAAAATTAAGTATGTGTTCTGTAGATTTGAATCCTGCAACCGTGTCATCTACATATCTGTACCAGTATAGTGGTGGATGTAATGCTGTGTTAATTGCTTGTGTTTCAACTTGTGTCATAAAAATATTGGCTAGAACTGGTGATACTGGGTTGCCCATGCTTAGGCCATTTGTTTGTATATAGTTTTGGTTGTTGAACATGAAGTTTGTCTTTATCGTGGTGGTTGCTAACTGGTTACTGGGAATGTCTATAGTTGGGTTAGGATCTCGGATATAGAGTTCTAAGGCTATCTTGCAGGCTTCAGTGGTTGGAACTTCTGTAAAGAGGGATATAACATCGAAACTGGCCATTAAGGCTTTATGATTAAGTTGATTTAGATTAGACTTGAAATTGAAAGAGTCTTTGATGAATGAGCTGGCTGATGTTACAAATTTGGAGAATGCCCATGCTATGTATTTACCAAGATTGTAATTAAATGATTCATATGTGGAAATTACTGGTCGTAATGGAAAATCTGGTTTATGAGGTTTCGGGATGCCGTATATTTGCGGTGTGCGTGAGTCGGTTTTACGTAGGTAGGAATAAAATGTTTGTGAAATTGTGTTGGCTTTTTTCATTTGTAGTAGCAATATGTTCACTTACGTCTCGTGTGTATTTGTTGGATTTGTGTGTATTGGCTTAAATTTGATCGTGTCTGATAGGATGTTATACATTTTTTGGATGTATTCATTATGACTATAGCGTTACCTTTATCTGCTTTTAGAATTTTTATGTTTTTGTCTACATTCCGACACTCAGTTACACAACCCCTTTCAAACATGTTGTCAGCTTCCGGTCAGTTACCTCTTTCTTTGTGAATCTGACGATGACCGAAGAAGGTCGATATGTTGTTCGCTCTTCTATGTAAAAATATTTTCTCAACCCAAACGAGCCGTTTTTGCATATATATTTCTCATCAAGTGGGTTTCTCGACATCACTGATTAAGATGAAAGTTAGAACTAACAGAAAATCAAGAAAAAAAATAGAAATAATACAAAATAAAGAAAAAGTTAGAACTAACACGAAATGAAGAAGAAAGTTAAAAATCACAAAATATCAAAAAGACAGTTAGAACTAACAGAAAATCACGAAAAAAATTGGAAATAATGGAAACTCATAAAGAACGTTTGAACTGACAGAAAATCAAGAAGAAAGTTAGAAATAGAAAATACAGAAGTTAGAACCAATTGAAAATAAAAATGAAAGTTACAACTAATAGATAATCAACAAGAAAGTCAGAACTAACATAAAACCAAGAAAAAAGTTAGAAATAATAGGAAATCAAGAATCAATTTAGAACTAATACAAAAAAAGAAGAAAGTCAGAACTAACAGAAAATGAAGAAGAAACTTAGAATCAATAGAAAATCTGGAACAAAGTTAGAACTAACAGAAAATCAAGAAGAAAAATAGAAATAATAGAAAATCTGCAACAATGTTAGAACTAATAGAAAATCCAGAAGAAAATTGGAAATAACAGAAAATCTAAAAGAAAGATAGAATAAACAAAACATCACGAAAAAAGATATAACTTATAGAAAATCAAAAAAGGAAGTCAGAACTAATAGAAAACCAAGAAAAATGTTAGAACTAATAGAATATCAAGAAGAAATTTAAAACTAACAAAAAACCAAGAAGAAAGAAAATAATGAAGAAAATTAGAACAAATAGAAAATCAAGAAGTTAGAATTAATAGAAGATCAAGACAAAAGGTAGAACTGACAGAAAATCAAGAAGAAAGATAGAAATATGAGAAAATCAAGAATTTAGAACTAACAGAAAATAAAAAAAGTTAGAACTAATGGAAAACCAAGAAGGACGTTACAACTAATAGAAAATGAAGAAAAAAGTTAGAAATAATACAAAATCAAGAAAAAGTTAGAACTAATAGAAAATCAAGCACGAAGTTAGAACTAATAGAAAATCAATAAGTTAGAACTAACAGAATATCAAAAAGTTAGACCAAACAGAATATAAAGAAGTTAGAAGTAACAGAATAGCAGAAAGTTAAAACAGAAAATCACGAAAAAATTAGAACAAACAAAAAATCATGAAGAAAGTCAGAATTAACAGAAAATCAACAAGCTAGAACTAACATAAAAAAGGTAGAACTATTAAAAAATTAAGAAAACGTAAGAACTAACATAAAATCAAGAAGAAACTTAAAAACAATCGAAAATCAAAAGAAAGTAAGAAATATTACAAAAGAGATGAACGTTAGAAATAATAAAAAATTAAGAATTTAGAACTAACAGAAAATCAAAAAAAATTGAACTAATGGAAAATCAAGAAGGAAGTTACAACCAATAGAAAATCAAAAAGAAAGTTAGAAATAACAGAAAGTCAAGAAGAAATTTAAAAATAATAGAAAATCAAGAAAAGTTAGAATTAATAGAAACTCAAGAAAGAAATTAGAACTAACAGAAAACCAAGAAGAAAGTTAGAACCAACAGAAAATCAAGAAGAAAATTAGAATTAATAGATAATAAAGACGAAAGTTGAAACTAACATAAAATCAAGAAAAATGTTAGAAATAATAAAAAATCAACAAAAATGTTAGAACTAATAGAAAATCAAGAAGAAAATTAAATCTAACAGAAAATCAAGAAAGAAGTTAGAACTAATATTAAAGCAACAAAAAAGTTAAAATTCACATAAAATCAAGAATAAAGTAAGAACTAATAGAAAAAAGAAGAAAGTTAGAAATAAAAGAAAAAGAAGAAAGTTAGAACTAATAGAAAATTAACAAAAGGTAGAACTGACAGAAAAAAAGAAGGAAGTTAGAACTAATAGAAAATCAAGATGAAAGTTAGAACTAATAGAAAATCAAGATGAAAGTTAGAACTAATAGAAAATCAAGAAAAAGTTAGACCTCATAGAAAATCAAGATGAAAGTTAGAACTAATAGAAAATCAAGAAAAAGTTAGACCTCATAGAAAATCAAGAAGAAAGTTAGAACTGATACAAAATCAAGAAGAAATTAAGAACTAATAGAACATCAAGTAAAAGTTAGAACAAACAGAAAATCACGAAGAATATTAAAAATAATAGAAAATCAAGAACAAATTAAGAACTAATAGAAAAGAACGAAGAAAGTTAGAACTAAATAAAAATCAAGAAAAATGTAGAACAGAAAATCAAGAAAAAGTAGAACTAACAAAAAATCAAGAAGGAAGTTATAACTAACAGAAAATCAAGAAGAAAGTTAGAACTAATAGAAAATAAAAAAGAAATTAAGAATAAATAGAATATAAAGAAGAAAGTTTAAACTAACAGAAAATCAAGAATAAAGTTTGAAGTAACAGAAAATCAAGAAGAAAGTTAGAAATCATAGAAAATCAAAAAGAAAGTTAGAACTATTAAAAAATCAAGTAGAAATTTGAAAATAATAGAAAATCAAAAACAAAGTTAGAACTAATAGAAAATAAAGAAGAAAGTTAGAACTAAAAGAAAATAAACAAAGAAAAAAGAACAAATATAAAATCAATAAGGAAGTTAGAATTAACAGAAAATGAATAAAAAAATTAGAACTAACAGAACATGACGAAAAAAGTTAGAATAAATAAGAAATCCAGAAAAAAGTTAGAACTAATAGGCAATGAGGAAGAAAGTTAAAACTAACAAAAAATCAAGACGAAATTTGAAACTAACATAAAATAAAGAAGGAAGTTAAAACTAATAGATAATAAAAAGGATAGTTAGAACTAACATTAAATAATGAAAAATGTTAGAACTAAGGAAAAATCAAGAATTAATTTAGAACTAACAGAAAACCAAGAAGAAAGTTAGAAATAATAGCAAATCAAGAAGAAAAGTAGAACTAATTGAATATAAAGAAAATTAGAACTGACAGAAAATTAACAAGAAAGTTAGAACTAACAGAAAATTAAGAAAGTTAGAACTAATACAAAATCAAGAAAAAAGTTAGAACTAACATAAAATGAAGAAGAAAGTTACAAGTAATAGAAAATAGTGAAGAAAGTTAGAACTAACAGAAAATTAAGAAGAAAGTTAGAACTAACATAAATATAAAATCAAGTAGATAGTTAAAAATAAAAGAAAATCAAAAACAATGAATTAACAAAAATTAAGAAGAAAGTAAGAACTAACACAAAAGTAAGAACAAAGTTAGAACTAACAGAAAAGTAAGAAGAAAGTCAAAACAAACAGACAATCAAGAAGGAAATTAGATCTAACAGACAATCAAGAAGAAAGTTAGAAATAATAGAAAATACAGAAGTTAGAACCAATTGAAAATAAAAATGAAAGTTAGAACTAATAGATAATCAACAAGAAAGTCAGAACTAACATAAAACCAAGAAAAAAGTTAGAAATAATAGGAAATCAAGAATCAATTTAGAACTAATACAAAAAAAAAGAAAATCAGAACTAACAGAAAATGAAGAAGAAACTTAGAATCAATAGAAAATCTGGAACAAAGTTAGAACTAACAGAAAATCAAGAAGAAAAATAGAAATAATAGAAAATCTGCAACAATGTTAGAACTAATAGAAAATCCAGAAGAAAATTGGAAATAACAGAAAATCTAAAAGAAAGATAGAATAAACAATACATCACGAAAAAAGATATAACTTATAGAAAATCAAAAAGGAATTCAGAACTAATAGAAAACCAAGAAAAATGTTAGAACTAATAGAATATCAAGAAGAAATTTAAAACTAACAAAAAACCAAGAAGAAAGAAAATAATGAAGAAAATTAGAACAAATAGAAAATCAAGAAGTTAGAATTAATAGAAGATCAAGACAAAAGGTAGAACTGACAGAAAATCAAGAAGAAAGATAGAAATATGAGAAAATCAAGAATTTAGAAATAACAGAAAATCTAAAAGTTAGAACTAATGGAAAATCAAGAAGGAAGTTACAACTAATAGAAAATGAAGAAAAAGTGAGAAATAATACAAAATCAAGAAAAAAGTTAGAACTAATAGAAAATCAAGCACGAAGTTAGAACTAATAGAAAATCAATAAGTTAGAACTAACAGAATATCAAAAAGTTAGACCAAACAGAATATAATGAAGTTAGAAGTAACAGAATAGCAAGAAGTTAAAACAGAAAATCACGAAAAATTTAGAACAAACAAAAAATCATGAAGAAAGTCAGAATTAACAGAAAATCAACAAGAAAGTTAGAACGAATAGAAAATAATGAAGAAAGTTAGAAATAAGAGAAAATTAAGAAAAAAGAAATAATATAAAATCAAGAAGAAAAAACTAAGAGAAAATCTAAACGGAAGTTAGAACTAACAAAAATTAAGAAGAAAGTTAGAACTAACAGCTAATGAACAAGGAAGTTAGAACTAACGACAAATGAAGAAGTAGGTTAGAAATAATAGAAAAACAAGAACAAAGTTAGAACTAATAGAAAATAAAGAAAAAATTTAGAACTAATAGAAGATGAGGAAAGAAGTTAGAACAAACATAAAATCAAGAAGAAAGTTAAAACTAATGAAAAATAAAGGAGAAAGTTAGAACTAACGAAAAATTAAGAAGTAAGTTAGAAATAATAGAAAATCAAAAATAAAGTTACAAATAATAGAAAATCAAGAATAATGTTAGAAATAACAAAAAACAAGAAGAAAGTTAGAACTAACAGAAAATCAAGAAGTTAGAACTAACAGATAATCAACAAGAAATATAGAAGGAGCATAAAATCAAGAAAAATGTTAGAAATAATAGAAAATAAAAAAAGTAAGAACTAATAGATTATCAAGAAGACAGTTAAAACAAATAGATAATCAAGAAGAAAGATACAACTAACATAAAATAAACAAGAAACATAAAAATAATAGAAAATCAAAAAGAAAGTAAGAAGTATTAGAAAATAGAGAACAAAGTTAGAACTAATAGTAAATCAAGAAGAAAGATAGAAATGAGAGAAAATTAAGAAAAAGCAAATAATATAAAATCAAGAAGAAAAAACTATGAGAAAATCAAAACGGAAGTTAGAACTAACAAAAAATTAAGAAGAAAGTTAGAACTGACAGCTAATCAAGAAGCAAGTCAGAACTAATGACAAATCAAGAAAAAAGTTAGAACTTATAGAAAATCAAGCAGGAAGTTAGAACTAATAGAAAATCAATAAGTTAAAACTAACAGAATATCAAAAAGTTAGACCAAACAGAATATAAAGAAGTTAGAAGTAACAGAATAGCAGGAAGTTAAAAAAAATCACGAAAAAATTAGAACAAACAAAAAATCATGAAGAAAGTCAGAATTAACAGAAAATCAACAAGAAAGTTAGAACTAACAAAAATTAAGAAGAAAGTTAGAATTAACAGCTAAAAAACAAGGAAGTTAGAACTAACGACAAATCAAGAAGTAGGTTAGAAATAATAGAAAAACAAGAACAAAGTTAGAACTAATAGGAAATAAAGAAAAAATTTAGAACTAATAGAAAATGAGGAAAGAAGTTAGAACAAACATAAAATCAAGAAGAAAGTTAAAACTAATGAAAATAAAGGAGAAAGTTAGAACTAACGAAAAATTAAGAAGTAAGTTAGAAATAATAGAAAATCAAAAATAAAGTTACAAATAATAGAAAATCAAGAATAATGTTAGAAATAACAGAAAAACAAGAAGTTAGAACTAACAGATAATCAAGAAGAAATATAGAAGTAGCATAAAATCAAGAAAAATGTTAGAAATAATAGAAAATCAAGAAAAAAGTAAGAACTAATAGATAATCAAGAAGACAGTTAAAACAAATAGATAATCAAGAAGACAGTTAAAACAAATAGATAATTAAGAAAAAGTTACAACTAACATAAAATAAAGAAAAAACATAAAAATAATAGAAAATCAAAAAGAAAGTAAGAAGTATTAGAAAATAGAGAACAAAGTTAGAACTAATAGTAAATCAAGAAGAAAGATAGAAGTAACATAAATATAAAATCAAGTATAAAGTTAAAAATAATAGAAAATTAAAAACAAAGAATTAACAAAAATCAAAAAGAAAGTAAGAACTAACAGCAAAGTAAGAAGAAAGTTAGAAAAACAGACAATGAAGAAGGAAATTAGATCTAACAGACAATTAAGAAGCAAGTTAGAACTAATAGAAATTCAAGAAGACAGTTAGAACTAACATAAAATCAAGAAGGAAGTTAGAACTAACAAAAAATCAAGAAGAATGTTAAAAATAATAGAAAATAAAGAAGTTAGAACCAATTGAAAATAAAAATGAAAGTTAGAACTAATAGATAATCAAGAAGAAAGTCAGAACTAACATAAAACCAAGAAATTTAGAAAGAATAGGAAATCAAGAAGAAATTTAGAACTAATACAAAAAAGAAGAAAGTCAGAACTAACAGAAAATGAAGAAGAAAATTAGAATTAATAGAAAATTTGGAACAAAGTTAGAACTAACAGAAAATCCAGAAGAAAATTGGAACTAACAGAAAATCTAAAAGAAAGATAGAATAAACAAAACATCACGAAAAAAGGTATAACTTATAGAAAATCAAAAAGAAAGCTAGAACTAATAGAAAACCAAAAAAATGTTAGAACTAATAGAATATCAAGAAGAAACTTAAAACTAACACAAAACCAAGAAGAAAGAAACTAATGAAGAAAGTTAGAACTAATAGAAAATCAAGAAGTTAGAATTAATAGAAAATCAAGAAAAAAAGTAGAACTGACAGAAAAACAAAAAGGAAGTTAGAACTAATATAAAATCATGAACAAAGTTAGAACTAATACAAAACAAAGAACAAAGTTAGAACTAATAGAAAATGGAGAAAAAGTTAGAACAAAAATAAAATCAAGAAGAAAGTTAAAACTAATAGAAAATAAAGGAGAAAGTTAGAACTAACGAAAAATCAAGAAGTTAGTACTAACAGATTATCAAAAAGTTCGAACTAAATTAATATCAAGTAGAGAATCAAAAAATAGTTAGAACTAATAGAAAATAAAGAAGAAACTTAGAACTAACAGAAAATTAACAAAGAACAAAGAACTAACAAAAATCAAGAAGAAAGTTACAAGTAACATAAATATAAAATCAAGTAGAAAGTTAAAAATAATAGAAAATTAAAAACAAAGAATTAACAAAAATCAAAGAGAAGTAAGAACTAACAGAAAAGTTAGAAGAAAGTTAAAAGTAACATAAATATAAAATCAAGTAGAAAGTTAAAAATAATAGAAAATTAAAAACAAAGAATTAACAAAAATCAAAAAGAAAATAAGAACTAACAGAAAAGTAAGAAGTTAGAACAAATAGACAATGAAGAAGGAAATTAGATCTAACAGACAATCACGAAGCAAGTTAGAACTCATATAAAATCAAGAAAACAGTTAGAACAAACATAAAATCAAGAAGAAAGTTAGAACTAACAGAAAATCAAAAAGAAAGTTAGATCAAACAGAATATCAAGAAGAAAAAGAGAAATAATACAAAATCAAGAACAAAGTTAAAACTAATAGAAAATCTAAAAAAAAATTATAACTTATAGAAAATAAAGAAAAAGTTGTAACTAATAGAAAACCAAGAAAAAAGTTTAAACAAACAGAAATTTAAAAAGAAGGTTAGAACTAACATAAAAACAAGAAGGAAGTTAATACTAATAGATAATCAAGAGGAAATTTTGA
The DNA here is from genome assembly GCF_004210375.1 of Tachypleus tridentatus. Classification (NCBI taxonomy): domain Eukaryota; kingdom Metazoa; phylum Arthropoda; class Merostomata; order Xiphosura; family Limulidae; genus Tachypleus; species Tachypleus tridentatus. The sequence goes on from NC_134834.1 coordinate 26,201,111, forward strand.
AATAACATAAAATCATGAAAAATGAGAGAAATAATAGAAAATCAAGAAGAAAGTTAGAACTAACAGTGTCAACAAAAAAGCTAGAATTGATAGAAAATTAAGAAAAATTTAGAACTAACATAAAATTATGGAGTTAGAATTAACAGAAAATCAAGAAGGAAGTTAGAACTAACAGACAATCAAGAAGGAAGTTAGAACTAACAAAAAATCAAGAAGAAAGTAAGAACTAACGAAAAATCAAGAATTAAATTAGAACTAACAGAAAATCAAGAAGAAAGTTAGAACTAATAGAAGATAAAAAACAAAGTTAGAACGAACAGAAAATTAAGAAAGTTAAAATTAACATAAAATAAACAAGAAAGTTACAAATAATAGAAAATAGTAAAGAAAGTTAGAGCTAATAGAAAATCAAGAAAAAAATTAGCACTAACAGAAAATGAAGAAGAAAATTAGAACCAACAGAAAATGAAGAAGAAAGTTAGAATTAATAAGAAATCAATAAGAAAGTAATAACTAATAGAAAATCAAGAAGAAAAATGGAAATAAAAGAAAATCAACAACAAAGTTAAAACTAATAGAAAATCTAAAAGAAAATTAGAACTTATAGAAAATCAAGATGAAAGTTGGAACTAACAGACAATCAAGAATGAAGTTACAACTAACAATAAATCAAGAAACAAGTTAGAACTAACGAATAATCGAGAATAAAATTAGAAATAACAGAAAATCAGGAAGAAAGAACGATTAGAAAATAAAGAAGAATAATAGAAATAATAGATAATCAAGAATAAAGTTAGAACTAACAGAAATTTAAGAAGTTAGAACTAACAAATAATCAAAAAGATAGAATGAACAGATAATCAAGAAGAAATTTAGAACTAACAGAAAATCAAGAAGAAAGTTAGAACTAAGAGATATTCGAGAAGAAATCAAAAAGAAAGATAGAACTAATACAAAATCAAGAAAGAAGTTTGAACTAACAGAAAATCAAGAAGTTTGAACTAAAAGAAAATCAAGTAGAAAATTAAAACTAACATAGAATCAAAAAAGTTAGAACACAAAATCAAGAAGAAAGTTAGAACTAATAGATAATCAAGAAGAAAATTAAAACTAACAGAAAATCAAGAAGAAAGTTAAAACAAACAGAAATTCAAAAATAAAGTTAGAACTAACATAAATTCAACAAAGAAGCTAGAATTAACAGAAAAGTAATCAAAAAGGTAAACTAACATAAAATAATAAAGTCAGAATTAACAGAAAATCAAGAAGTTAGAACTAACAAACAATCAAGAAGAAAGTTTAAACTAAATAAAATCTGGAATTAAATTAGAACTAACAGAATGTCAAGAAGAAAGTTAGAACTGATAGAAAATGAAGAAAAAAGTTAGAATTAATAAAAATCAAGAAGAAATTTAGAACCAATACAAAATCAAGAAGAAAGTTAAAACTAACAAAGAATCAGGAAGAAAGTTAGAACTTATAAAAAATCAAGAAAAAAGTTAGAAATAATATCAAATCAAGAAGAAAGTTGCAAGTAATATAAAATAGTGGAGAAAGTTATAGCTAATAAAAATTCAAAAACAAAATTAGAACTAATAGAAAATCAAGAAAAAAGTTAGAAATAATATAAAATCAAAACGAAAGTTGCAAGTAATAGAAAATAGTCAAGAAAGTTATAGCTAATAGAAAATCAAAAAGAAAATTAGAAATAATAGAAAACCAAAAGGAAAGTTACAATGAACAGAAAATGAAGAAAAGTTAGAACAAATAGAAAATCAAGAAGAAAGTTAAAACTAACAGACAATCAAGAAGGAAGTTAGAACTAACAGACAATCAAGAAAGAAGTTAGAATTAATAGAAGAGTAAAAAGAAATTTAGAACTAACATAAAATCAAGAAGAAAGTTACAAGTAATAACTTGTTGTAGAAGTAATAATAGGGAAGAAAGTTAGAATGAATATAAAATCAAGAAGAAAGTTACAAATAATAGAAAAGAAAGAAGAAAGTTACAAATAACAGGAAATGAAGAAGAAAATTAGAAATAATAGCAAAAAAGAAAGTTAGAACTTACATAAAATCAAAAAGAAAGTTAGAAATAACAAAAAATTAAGAAAAAGGAAAATAAAAAAGTTAACACTAGCAGACATTTAAGAAGAAAGTTAGAACTAACAGAAAATCAAGAAGAAAGAAAATAAAAAAGTCAAAACTAGCAGACAATCAAGAAGAAATTTAGAGCTACTAAAAAATCATGAAGAAAATCAGAATTAACAGAAAATCAAAAATTTAATTAGAACTAACAGAAAATCAAGAACAAAGTTAGAAGTAATAGAAAATCAAGAAAAAGGTTCGAATTGAAAATATAGTAGAAATTTAAAACTAATAGAAAATCAACAAGTTAGAACTAACAGAATATAAAGAAGTTAGAACTAACAGAATATCAAGAATTAGGACTAACAGAAAATCTAGAATTTAGAATTAACAGAAAATCTAGAATTTAGAACTAACAGAATATAAAGAAGCTAGAAATAACAGAATATCAAGAAGTTAGAACAAACAGAATATAAAGAAATTAGAACTAACAGAAAATAACGAAAATAGTTAGAACAAACAGAAAATCAAGAAGGTAGTTAGAAATAACGAAAAATCAAGAAAAAGGTTTGAACTAATAGAAAATCAAGAAGAAAGAACTAATAGAAAATCAAGAAGAAAGAACTAATAGAAAATCAAAAATGAAGTTAGAACTAACGAAAAATTAAGAAAAAGTTTCAACTAATAGAAAATCAGGAAGAAAGAAGTAACAGTAAATCAAAAAGGAAGTTAGAACTAACAGATAATCAACAAGAAAGTTAGAACTAGCAGAAAATCAAGAAGAATGTTAGAACGAAAAGAAAATCAAGAATTAAGGTAGAACTAACATAAAACCAAAAAAAAGTTAGAACTAATGGAAAATGAAGAAGAAAATTAAAAATAACGAAAAATCAAGAATTAGTTTAGAACTACCTGAAAAGCAAGAAAAAACAATGAACAGAAAATCAAGAAATAGCTTAGAACTACCAGAAAATCAAAAAGAAACAATGAATAGAAAATCAAGAAATTTAGAACTAACAGACAATCAAGAAGAAAGTTAGAACTAATATCAAATAAAGAAGAAAGTTAGAACTAATAGAAAATCAAATTGAAACGTAGAAATAATAAAAAATCAACAAAAACGTAAGAACTAATAGAAAATCAAATTGAAACGTAGAAATAATAAAAAATCAACAAAAACGTAAGAACTAATAGAAGATCAAGAAGAATGTTACAACGAACTAAAAATCAAGTAGAAAGTTAGAACTCAAGAAAAATCAAGTAGATAGTTAGAACTAACAAAAAATCAAGAATTAGGTTAGAACAAACAGAAAATCAAGAAAAAATTAGAACTGAAAGAAAATCAAGAATTATGTTAGAACTAACAGAAAATCAAAAAAGTTACAACTAATAGAAAATCAAGAAGAAAGTTGGAACTAATAGAAAATAATGAAAGTTAGAACTAATAGAAAATCATGAAGATAATTAGAATTAACAGAAAATCAAGAAGAAAGTCTGAATTAAAGGAAAATCAAGAAGAAAGTTAGAACAAAGATAAAATGAAGAAGGAAGATAAAACTAATAGATAATGCAGAAGAAAGCTAGAACTAACAGTAAATCAAGAAGAAAATTAGAAATAACGAAAAATCAAAATTAAAATTAGTACTAACGAAAAATCAAGAATTATGTCTGAACTACCACAAAAGCAAGAAAAAACAATGAACAGAAAATCCAGAAATAGGTTAGAACTAACAGAAAATCAAAAAAAACAATGAATAGAAAATCAAGAAGAAATTTAGAACTAACAGACAATCCAGAAGAAAGTTAGAACTAATAGAAAATCAAATCGAAACGTAGAAATAATAGAAAATGAAGAAAAATGTTAGAACTAATGGAAGATCAAGAAGAAAGTTACAACTAACAGAAAATCAAGAAGAATGTTAGAACGAAAAGAAAATCAAGTATTAAGGTAGAACTAACATAAAACCAAAAAAAAGTTAGAACTAATGGAAAATGAAGAAGAAAATTAGAAATAACGAAAAATCAAGAAATAGCTTAGAACTACCAAAAAATCAAAAAGAAACAATGAATAGAAAATCAAGAAATAGCTTAGAACTACCAGAAAATCAAAAAGAAACAATGAATAGAAAATCAAGAAATTTAGAACTAACAGACAATCAAGAAGAAAGTTAGAACTAATATCAAATAAAGAAGAAAGTTAGAACTAATAGAAAATCAAATTGAAACGTAGAAATAATAAAAAATCAACAAAAACGTAAGAACTAATAGAAGATCAAGAAGAATGTTACAACGAACTAAAAATCAAGTAGAAAGTTAGAACTCAAGAAAAATCAAGTAGATAGTTAGAACTAACAAAAAATCAAGAATTAGGTTAGAACAAACAGAAAATCAAGAAAAAATTAGAACTGAAAGAAAATCAAGAATTATGTTAGAACTAACAGAAAATCAAAAAAGTTACAACTAATAGAAAATCAAGAAGAAAGTTGGAACTAATAGAAAATAATGAAAGTTAGAACTAATAGAAAATCATGAAGATAATTAGAATTAACAGTAAATCAAGAAGAAAGTCTGAATTAAAGGAAAATCAAGAAGAAAGTTAGAACAAACATAAAATGAAGAAGGAAGATAAAACTAATAGATAATGCAGAAGAAAGCTAGAACTAACAGTAAATCAAGAAGAAAATTAAAAATAACGAAAAATCAAAATTAAAATTAGTACTAACGAAAAATCAAGAATTATGTCTGAACTACCACAAAAGCAAGAAAAAACAATGAACAGAAAATCAAGTAATAGGTTAGAACTAACAGAAAATCAAAAAAACAATGAATAGAAAATCAAGAAGAAATTTAGAACTAACAGACAATCCAGAAGAAAGTTAGAACTAATACAAAATCAAATCGAAACGTAGAAATAATAGAAAATGAAGAAAAATGTTAGAACTAATGGAAGATCAAGAAGAAAGTTACAACTAACAGAAAATCAAGAAGAATGTTAGAACGAAAAGAAAATCAAGTATTAAGGTAGAACTAACATAAAACCAAAAAAAAGTTAGAACTAATGGAAAATGAAGAAGAAAATTAGAAATAACGAAAAATCAAGAATTAGTTTAGAACTACCTGAAAAGCAAGAAAAAACAATGAACAGAAAATCAAGAAATAGCTTAGAACTACCAGAAAATCAAAAAGAAACAATGAATAGAAAATCAAGAAATTTAGAACTAACAGACAATCAAGAAGAAAGTTAGAACTAATATCAAATAAAGAAGAAAGTTAGAACAAGTAGAAAAATATCAAGAAAGTTATTACGAACAGAAAATCAAGAAGAAAGTCAGAACAAATAGAAAATCAAGATGAATATTACAACCAATAAAAAATTAAGAAGAAATTTAAAAGTAATAGAAAATCGAGAAGAAAGTGAGAACTAACAAAAATCATGGAAAAATAAAAACAAAGAAAAAAATCATGAAGAAAGTTACAATTAATGGAAAACAGAAGAAAGAAGTTAGAACAAACTCACAATCAAGAAGGAAATAAGAACTAACAAAAAATCAAGAAGAAAGTTAAAACTAACGAAAAATCAAGAAGAAAGTTAGAAATCAAGAAAAATCAAGTAGATAGTTAGAACTAACGAAAAATCAAGAATTAGGTTAGAACAAACAGAAAATCTAGAATTAAGTTAGAACTAACAGAAAATCAAAAACAGTTACCACTAATAGAAAATCAAGAAGAAAGTCAAAATTAACAGAAAATACAGAAGAAAGTAAGAACAAACATAAAATGAAGAAAGAAGATAAAACTAATAGATAATGCAGAAGAAAGCTAGAACTAACAGAAAATCAAGAAGAAAATTAAAAATAACGAAAAATCAAAATTAAAATTAGTACTAACGAAAAATCAAGAATTATGTCAGAACTACTACAAAAGCATGAAAAAACAATGAACAGAAAATCAAGAAATAGGTTAGAACTAACAGAAAATCAAAAAGAAACAATGAATAGAAAATCAAGAAGAAATTTAGAACTAACAGACAATCAAGAAGAAAGTTAGAACTAATATCAAATAAAGAAGAAAGTTAGAACTAATAGAAAATCAAATTGAAACGTAGAAATAATAAAAAATCAACAAAAACGTAAGAACTAATAGAAGATCAAGAAGAATGTTAGAACGAACCAAAAATCAAGTAGAAAGTTAGAACTCAAGAAAAATCAAGTAGATAGTTAGAACTAACGAAAAATCAAGAATTACGTTAGAACAAACAGAAAATCAAGAAAAAATTAGAACTGAAAGAAAATCAAGAATTAAGTTAGAACTAACAGAAAATCAAAAAATGTTACAACTAATAGAAAATCAAGAAGAAAGTTGGAACTAATAGAAAATAATGAAAGTTAGAACTAATAGAAAATCACAAAGACAATCAGAATTAACAGAAAATCAAGAAGAAAGTCTGAATTAAAGGAAAATCAAGAAGAAAGTTAGAACAAACATAAAATGAAGAAGAAAGATAAAACTAATAGATAATGCAGAAGAAAGCTAGAACTAACAGTAAATCAAAAAGAAAATTAGAAATAACGAAAAATCAAAATTAAATTAGTACTAACGAAAAATCAAGAATTATGTCAGAACTACCACAAAAGCAAAAAAAACAATGAACAGAAAATCAAGAAATAAGTTAGAGCTAACAGAAAATCAAAAAGAAACAATGAATAGAAAATCAAGAAGAAATTTAGAACTAACAGACAATCCAGAAGAAAGTTAGAACTAATAGAAAATCAAATCGAAACGTAGAAATAATAGAAAATGAAGAAAAATGTTAGAACTAATAGAAGATCAAGAAGAAAGTTACAACTAACAGAAAATCAAGAAGAAGGTTAGAACGAAAAGAAAATCAAAATTAAGGTAGAACTAACATAAAACCAAAAAAAAAGTTAGAACTAATGGAAAATGAAGAAGAAAATTAGAAATAACGAAAAATCAAGAATTAGTTTAGAACTACCTGAAAAGCAAGAAAAAACAATGAACAGAAAATCAAGAAATAGCTTAGAATAACCAGAAAATCAAAAAGAAACAATGAATAGAAAATCAAGAAATTTAGAACTAACACACAATCAAGAAGAAAGTTAGAACTAATATCAAATAAAGAAGAAAGTTAGAACTAATAGAAAATCAAATTGAAACGTAGAAATAATAAAAAATCAACAAAAACGTAAGAACTAATAGAAGATCAAGAAGAATGTTAGAACGAACTAAAAATCAAGTAGAAAGTTAGAACTCAAGAAAAATCAAGTAGATAGTTAGAACTAACGAAAAATCAAGAATTACGTTAGAACAAACAGAAAATCAAGAAAAAATTAGAACTGAAAGAAAATCAAGAATTATGTTAGAACTAACAGAAAATCAAAAAAGTTACAACTAATAGAAAATCAAGAAGAAAGTTGGAACTAATAGAAAATAATGAAAGTTAGAACTAATAGAAAATCACGAAGATAATCAGAATTAACAGAAAATCAAGAAGAAAGTCTGAATTAAAGGAAAATCAAGAAGAAAGTTAGAACAAACATAAAATGAAGAAGAAAGATAAAACTAATAGATAATGCAGAAGAAAGCTAGAACTAACAGTAAATCAAGAAGAAAATTAGAAATAACGAAAAATCAAAATTAAAATTAGTACTAACGAAAAATCAAGAATTATGTCAGAACTACCACAAAAGCAAGAAAAAACAATGAACAGAAAATCAAGAAATAAGTTAGAACTAACAGAAAATCTAAAAGAAACAATGACTAGAAAATCAAGAAGAAATTTAGAACTAACAGACAATCCAGAAGATAGTTAGAACTAATAGAAAATCAAATCGAAACGTAGAAATAATAGAAAATGAAGAAAAATGTTAGAACTAATAAAGATCAAGAAGAAAGTTACAACTAACAGAAAATCAAGAAGAAGGTTAGAACGAAAAGAAAATCAAAATTTAGGTATAACTAACATAAAACCAAAAAAAAGTTAGAACTAATGGAAAATGAAGAAGAAAATTAGAAATAACGAAAAATCAAGAATAAGTTTAGAACTACCTGAAAAGCAAGAAAAAACAATGAACAGAAAATCAAGAAATAGCTTAGAATAACCAGAAAATCAAAAAGAAACAATGAATAGAAAATCAAGAAATTTAGAACTAACAGACAATCAAGAAGAAAGTTAGAACTAATAGAAAATCAAATTGAAACGTAGAAATAATAAAAAATCAACAAAAACGTAAGAACTAATACAAGATCAAGAAGAATGTTACAACGAACTAAAAATCAAGTAGAAAGTTCGAACTCAAGAAAAATCAAGTAGATAGTTAGAACTAACAAAAAATCAAGAATTAGGTTAGAACAAACAGAAAATCAAGAAAAAATTAGAACAAACAGAGAATCAAGAATTAAGTTAGAACTAACAGAAAATCAAATTGAAACGTAGAAATAATAAAAAATCAACAAAAACGTAAGAACTAATAGAAGATCAAGAAGAATGTTAGAACGAACCAAAAATCAAGTAGAAAGTTAGAACTCAAGAAAAATCAAGTAGATAGTTAGAACTAACGAAAAATCAAGAATTACGTTAGAACAAACAGAAAATCAAGAAAAAATTAGAACTGAAAGAAAATCAAGAATTAAGTTAGAACTAACAGAAAATCAAAAAATGTTACAACTAATAGAAAATCAAGAAGAAAGTTGGAACTAATAGAAAATAATGAAAGTTAGAACTAATAGAAAATCACAAAGACAATCAGAATTAACAGAAAATCAAGAAGAAAGTCTGAATTAAAGGAAAATCAAGAAGAAAGTTAGAACAAACATAAAATGAAGAAGAAAGATAAAACTAATAGATAATGCAGAAGAAAGCTAGAACTAACAGTAAATCAAAAAGAAAATTAGAAATAACGAAAAATCAAAATTAAATTAGTACTAACGAAAAATCAAGAATTATGTCAGAACTACCACAAAAGCAAAAAAAACAATGAACAGAAAATCAAGAAATAAGTTAGAGCTAACAGAAAATCAAAAAGAAACAATGAATAGAAAATCAAGAAGAAAGTTAGAACTAACAGACAATCCAGAAGAAAGTTAGAACTAATACAAAATCAAATCGAAACGTAGAAATAATAGAAAATGAAGAAAAATGTTAGAACTAATGGAAGATCAAGAAGAAAGTTACAACTAACAGAAAATCAAGAAGAATGTTAGAACGAAAAGAAAATCAAGAATTAAGGTAGAACTAACATGAAACCAAAAAAAGTTAGAACTAATGGAAAATGAAGAAGAAAATTAAAAATAGCGAAAAATCAACAATTAGTTTAGAACTACCTGAAAAGAAAGAAAAAACAATGAACAGAAAATCACGAAATAGCTTAGAACTACCAGAAAATAAAAAAGAAACAGTGAATAGAAAATCAAGAAATTTAGAACTAACAGACAATCAAGAAGAAAGTTAGAACTAATATCAAATAAAGAAGAAAGTTAGAACAAGTAGAAAAATATCAAGAAAGTTATTACGAACAGAAAATCAAGAAGAAAGTCAGAACAAATAGAAAATCAAGATGAATATTACAACCAATAAAAAATTAAGAAGAAATTTAAAAGTAATAGAAAATCGAGAAGAAAGTGAGAACTAACAAAAATCATGGAAAAATAAAAACAAAGAAAAAATCATGAAGAAAGTTACAATTAATGGAAAACAGAAGAAAGAAGTTAGAACAAACTCACAATCAAGAAGGAAATAAGAACTAACAAAAAATCAAGAAGAAAGTTAAAACTAACGAAAAATCAAGAAGAAAGTTAGAAATCAAGAAAAATCAAGTAGATAGTTAGAACTAACGAAAAATCAAGAATTAGGTTAGAACAAACAGAAAATCTAGAATTAAGTTAGAACTAACAGAAAATCAAAAACAGTTACCACTAATAGAAAATCAAGAAGAAAGTCAAAATTAACAGAAAATACAGAAGAAAGTAAGAACAAACATAAAATGAAGAAAGAAGATAAAACTAATAGATAATGCAGAAGAAAGCTAGAACTAACAGAAAATCAAGAAGAAAATTAAAAATAACGAAAATCAAAATTAAAATTAGTACTAACGAAAAATCAAGAATTATGTCAGAACTACTACAAAAGCATGAAAAAACAATGAACAGAAAATCAAGAAATAGGTTAGAACTAACAGAAAATCAAAAAAACAATGAATAGAAAATCAAGAAGAAATTTAGAACTAACAGACAATCAAGAAGAAAGTTAGAACTAATATCAAATAAAGAAGAAAGTTAGAACTAATAGAAAATCAAATTGAAACGTAGAAATAATAAAAAATCAACAAAAACGTAAGAACTAATAGAAGATCAAGAAGAATGTTAGAACGAACCAAAAAATCAAGTAGAAAGTTAGAACTCAAGAAAATCAAGTAGATAGTTAGAACTAACGAAAAATCAAGAATTACGTTAGAACAAACAGAAAATCAAGAAAAAATTAGAACTGAAAGAAAATCAAGAATTAAGTTAGAACTAACAGAAAATCAAAAAATGTTACAACTAATAGAAAATCAAGAAGAAAGTTGGAACTAATAGAAAATAATGAAAGTTAGAACTAATAGAAAATCACAAAGACAATCAGAATTAACAGAAAATCAAGAAGAAAGTCTGAATTAAAGGAAAATCAAGAAGAAAGTTAGAACAAACATAAAATGAAGAAGAAAGATAAAACTAATAGATAATGCAGAAGAAAGCTAGAACTAACAGTAAATCAAAAAGAAAATTAGAAATAACGAAAAATCAAAATTAAATTAGTACTAACGAAAAATCAAGAATTATGTCAGAACTACCACAAAAGCAAAAAAAAAACAATGAACAGAAAATCAAGAAATAAGTTAGAACTAACAGAAAATCAAAAGAAACAATGAATAGAAAATCAAGAAGAAATTTAGAACTAACAGACAATCCAGAAGAAAGTTAGAACTAATAGAAAATCAAATCGAAACGTAGAAATAATAGAAAATGAAGAAAAATGTTAGAACTAATAGAAGATCAAGAAGAAAGTTACAACTAACAGAAAATCAAGAAGAAGGTTAGAACGAAAAGAAAATCAAAATTAAGGTAGAACTAACATAAAACCAAAAAAAAAGTTAGAACTAATGGAAAATGAAGAAGAAAATTAGAAATAACGAAAAATCAAGAATTAGTTTAGAACTACCTGAAAAGCAAGAAAAACAATGAACAGAAAATCAAGAAATAGCTTAGAATAACCAGAAAATCAAAAAAAAGAAACAATGAATAGAAAATCAAGAAATTTAGAACTAACACACAATCAAGAAGAAAGTTAGAACTAATATCAAATAAAGAAGAAAGTTAGAACTAATAGAAAATCAAATTGAAACGTAGAAATAATAAAAAAATCAACAAAAAACGTAAGAACTAATAGAAGATCAAGAAGAATGTTAGAACGAACTAAAAATCAAGTAGAAAGTTAGAACTCAAGAAAAATCAAGTAGATAGTTAGAACTAACGAAAAATCAAGAATTACGTTAGAACAAACAGAAAATCAAGAAAAAATTAGAACTGAAAGAAAATCAAGAATTATGTTAGAACTAACAGAAAATCAAAAAAGTTACAACTAATAGAAAATCAAGAAGAAAGTTGGAACTAATAGAAAATAATGAAAGTTAGAACTAATAGAAAATCACGAAGATAATCAGAATTAACAGAAAATCAAGAAGAAAGTCTGAATTAAAGGAAAATCAAGAAGAAAGTTAGAACAAACATAAAATGAAGAAGGAAGATAAAACTAATAGATAATGCAGAAGAAAGCTAGAACTAACAGTAAATCAAGAAGAAAATTAGAAATAACGAAAAATCAAAATTAAAATTAGTACTAACGAAAAATCAAGAATTATGTCAGAACTACCACAAAAGCAAGAAAAAACAATGAACAGAAAATCAAGAAATAAGTTAGAACTAACAGAAAATCTAAAAGAAACAATGACTAGAAAATCAAGAAGAAATTTAGAACTAACAGACAATCCAGAAGATAGTTAGAACTAATAGAAAATCAAATCGAAACGTAGAAATAATAGAAAATGAAGAAAAATGTTAGAACTAATAAAGATCAAGAAGAAAGTTACAACTAACAGAAAATCAAGAAGAAGGTTAGAACGAAAAGAAAATCAAAATTTAGGTATAACTAACATAAAACCAAAAAAAAGTTAGAACTAATGGAAAATGAAGAAGAAAATTAGAAATAACGAAAAATCAAGAATAAGTTTAGAACTACCTGAAAAGCAAGAAAAAACAATGAACAGAAAATCAAGAAATAGCTTAGAATAACCAGAAAATCAAAAAGAAACAATGAATAGAAAATCAAGAAATTTAGAACTAACAGACAATCAAGAAGAAAGTTAGAACTAATAGAAAATCAAATTGAAACGTAGAAATAATAAAAAATCAACAAAAACGTAAGAACTAATACAAGATCAAGAAGAATGTTACAACGAACTAAAAATCAAGTAGAAAGTTCGAACTCAAGAGAAATCAAGTAGATAGTTAGAACTAACAAAAAATCAAGAATTAGGTTAGAACAAACAGAAAATCAAGAAAAAATTAGAACAAACAGAGAATCAAGAATTAAGTTAGAACTAACAGAAAATCAAAAACAGTTACCACTAATAGAAAATCAAGAAGAAAGTTGGAACAAATAGAAAATAATTAAAGTTACAACTAATAGAAAATCATGAAGATAATCAGAATTAACAGAAAATCAAGAAGAAATTTAAAATTAACAGAAAATCAAGAAGAAAGTTAGAACAAACATAAAATGAAGAAGGAAGATAAAACTAATAGATAATGCAGAAGAAAATTAGAACTAACAGAAAATCAAGAAGAAAATTAGAAATAACGAAAAATCAAAATTAAAATTAGTAATAACGAAAAATCAAGAATTATGTCAGAACGACCACAAAAGCAAGAAAAAACAATGAACAGAAAATCAAGAAATAGGTTAGAACTAACAGAAAATCAAAAAGAAACAATGAATAGAAAATCAAGAAGAAATTTAGAACTAACAGACAATCCAGAAGAAAGTTAGAACCAATAGAAAATCAAATCGAAACGTAGAAATAATAGAAAATGAAGAAAAATGTTAGAACTAATAGAAGATCAAGAAGAAAGTTACAACTAACAGAAAATCAAGAAGAATGTTAGAACGAAAAGAAAATCAAGAATTAAGGTAGAACTAACATAAAATCAAAAAAAGTTAGAACTAATGGAAAATGAAGAAGAAAATTAACAATAACGAAAAATCAAGAATTAGTTTAGAACTACCTGAAAAGTAAGAAAAAACAATGAACAGAAAATCAAGAAATAGCTTAGAACTACAAGAAAATCAAAAAGAAACAATGAATAGAAAATCAAGAAATTTAGAACAGACAATCAAGAAGAAAGTTAGAACTAATATCAAATAAAGAAGAAAGTTAGAACTAATAGAAAATCAAATTGAAACGTAGAAATAATAAAAAATCAACAAAAACGTAAGAACTAATACAAGATCAAGAAGAATGTTACAACGAACTAAAAATCAAGTAGAAAGTTCGAACTCAAGAAAAATCAAGTAGATAGTTAGAACTAACAAAAAAATCAAGAATTAGGTTAGAACAAACAGAAAATCAAGAAAAAATTAGAACAAACAGAAAATCAAGAATTAAGTTAGAACTAACAGAAAATCAAAAACAGTTACCACTAATAGAAAATCAAGAAGAAAGTTGGAACAAATAGAAAATAATTAAAGTTACAACTAATAGAAAATCATGAAGATAATCAGAATTAACAGAAAATCAAGAAGAAAGTCAAAATTAACAGAAAATCAAGAAGAAAGTTAGAACAAACATAAAATGAAGAAGGAAGATAAAACTAATGGATAATGCAGAAGAAAACTAGAACTAACAGAAAATCAAGAAGAAAATTAGAAATAACGAAAAATCAAAATTAAAATTACTACTAACGAAAATCAAGAATTATGTCAGAACTACCACAAAAGCAAGAAAAAACAATGAACAGAAAATCAAGAAATAGGTTAGAACTACCACAAAAGCAAGAAAAAACAATGAACAGAAAATCAAGAAATAGGTTAGAACTACCACAAAAGCAAGAAAAAACAATGAACAGAAAATCAAGAAATAGGTTAGAACTAACAGAAAATCAAAAAGAAACAATGAATAGAAAATCAAGAAGAAATTTTGAACTAACAAACAATCCAGAAGAAAGTTAGAACTAATAGAAAATCAAATCGAAACGTAGAAATAATAGAAAATGAAGAAAAATCTTAGAACTAATAGAAGATCAAGAAGAAAGTTACAACTAACAGAAAATCAAGAAGAAGGTTAGAACGAAAAGAAAATCAAGAATTAAGGTAGAACTAACATAAAACCAAAAAAAAGTTAGAACTAATGGTAAATGAAGAAGAAAATTAGAAATAACGAAAAATCAAGAATTAGTTTAGAACTACCTGAAAAGCAAAAAAAAAACAATGAACAGAAAATCAAGAAATAGCTTAGAATAACCAGAAAATCAAAAAGAAACAATGAATAGAAAATCAAGAAATTTAGAACTAACAGACAATCAAGAAGAAAGTTAGAACTAATAGAAAATCAAATTGAAACGGAGAAATAATAAAAAAATCAATAATTAGGTTAGAACAAACAGAAAATAAAGAAAAAATTAGAACTGAAAGAAAATCAAGAATTATGTTAGAACTAACAGAAAATCAAAAAAAGTTACAACTAATAGAAAATCAAGAAGAAAGTTGGAACTAATAGAAAATAATGAAAGTTAGAACTAATAGAAAATCATGAAATAATTAGAATTAACAGAAAATCAAGAAGAAAGTCTGAGTTAAAGGAAAATCAAGAAGAAAGTTACCACAAACATAAAATGAAGAAGGAAGATAAAACTAATAGATAATGCAGAAGAAAGCTAGAACTAACAGTAAATCAAGAAGAAAATTAGAAATAACGAAAAATCAAAATTAAAATTAGTACTAACGAAAAATCAAGAATTATGTCAGAACTACCACAAAAGCAATAGGTTAGAACTAACAGAAAATCAAAAGAAACAATATATAGAAAATCAAGAAGAAATTTAGAACTAACATACAATCCAGAAGAAAGTTAGAACTAATAGAAAATCAAATTGAAACGTAGAAATAATAAAAAATCAACAAAAAACGTAAGAACTAATAGAAGATCAAGAAGAATGTTAGAACGAACTAAAATCAAGTCGAAAGTTAGAACTCAAGAAAAAATCAAGTAGATAGTTAGAACTAACGAAAAATCAAGAATTAGGTTAGAACAAACAGAAAATCAAAAAAAGTTACAACTAATAGAAAATCAAGAAGAAAGTTGGAACTAATAGAAAATAATGAAAGTTAGAACTAATAGAAAATCACGAAGATAATCAGAATTAACAGAAAATCAAGAAGAAAGTCTGAATTAAAGGAAAATCAAGAAGAAAGTTAGAACAAACATAAAATGAACAAGAAAGATAAAACTAATAGATAATGCAGAAGAAAGCTAGAACTAACAGTAAATCAAGAAGAAAATTAGAAATAACGAAAAATCAAAATTAAAATTAGTACTAACGAAAATCAAGAATTATGTCAGAACTACCACAAAAGCAAGAAAAGAACAATGAACAGAAAATCAAGAAATAAGTTAGAACTAACAGAAAATCAAAAAGAAACAATGAATAGAAAATCAAGAAGAAATTTAGAACTAACAGACAATCCAGAAGAAAGTTAGAACTAATAGAAAATCAAATCGAAACGTAGAAATAATAGGAAATGAAGAAAAATGTTAGAACTAATAGAAAATAAAGAAAAAATTAGAACTGAAAGAAAATCAAGAATTATGTTAGAACTAACAGAAAATCAAAAAAAGTTACAACTAATAGAAAATCAAGAAGAAAGTTGGAACTAATAGAAAATAATGAAAGTTAGAACTAATAGAAAATCATGAAATAATTAGAATTAACAGAAAATCAAGAAGAAAGTCTGAGTTAAAGGAAAATCAAGAAGAAAGTTACCACAAACATAAAATGAAGAAGGAAGATAAAACTAATAGATAATCAGAAGAAAGCTAGAACTAACAGTAAATCAAGAAGAAAATTAGAAATAACGAAAAATCAAAATTAAAATTAGTACTAACGAAAAATCAAGAATTATGTCAGAACTACCACAAAAGCAATAGGTTAGAACTAACAGAAAATCAAAAAGAAACAATATATAGAAAATCAAGAAGAAATTTAGAACTAACATACAATCCAGAAGAAAGTTATAACTAATAGAAAATCAAATTGAAACGTAGAAATAATAAAAAATCAACAAAAACGTAAGAACTAATAGAAGATCAAGAAGAATGTTAGAACGAACTAAAAATCAAGTCGAAAGTTAGAACTCAAGAAAAATCAAGTAGATAGTTAGAACTAACGAAAAATCAAGAATTAGGTTAGAACAAACAGAAAATCAAAAAAAGTTACAACTAATAGAAAATCAAGAAGAAAGTTGGAACTAATAGAAAATAATGAAAGTTAGAACTAATAGAAAATCACGAAGATAATCAGAATTAACAGAAAATCAAGAAGAAAGTCTGAATTAAAGGAAAATCAAGAAGAAAGTTAGAACAAACATAAAATGAACAAGAAAGATAAAACTAATAGATAATGCAGAAGAAAGCTAGAACTAACAGTAAATCAAGAAGAAAATTAGAAATAACGAAAAATCAAAATTAAAATTAGTACTAACGAAAAATCAAGAATTATGTCAGAACTACCACAAAAGCAAGAAAGAACAATGAACAGAAAATCAAGAAATAAGTTAGAACTAACAGAAAATCAAAAAGAAACAATGAATAGAAAATCAAGAAGAAATTTAGAACTAACAGACAATCCAGAAGAAAGTTAGAACTAATAGAAAATCAAATCGAAACGTAGAAATAATAGGAAATGAAGAAAAATGTTAGAACTAATAGAAGATCAAGAAGAAAGTTACAACTAACAGAAAATCAAGAAGAAGGTTAGAACGAAAAGAAAATCAAAATTTAGGTAGAACTAACATAAAACCAAAAAAAGTTAGAACTAATGGAAAATGAAGAAGAAAATTAGAAATAACGAAAAATCAAGAATTAGTTTAGAACTACCTGAAAAGCAAGAAAAAACAATGAACAGAAAATCAAGAAATAGCTTAGAATAACCAGAAAATCAAAAAGAAACAATGAATAGAAAATCAAGAAATTTAGAACTAACAGACAATCAAGAAGAAAGTTAGAACTAATATCAAATAAAGAAGAAAGTTAGAACTAATAGACAATCAAATTGAAACGTAGAAATAATAAAAAATCAACAAAAAGGTAAGAACTAATACAAGATCAAGAAGAATGTTAGAACGAACTAAAAATCAAGTAGAATGTTAGAACTCAAGAAAAATCAAGTAGATAGTTAGAACTAACGAAAAATCAAGAATTAGGTTAGAACAAACAGAAAATCAAGAAAAAATTAGAACTGAAAGAAAATCAAAAAAGTTAGAACTAACAGAAAATCAAAAAAGTTACAACTAATAGAAAATCAAGAAGAAAGATGAAACTAATAGAAAATAATGAAAGTTAGAACTAATAGAAAATAATGAAAGTTAGAACTAATAGAAAATCATGAAGATAATCAGAATTAACAGAAAATCAAGAAGAAAGTTAGAACTCAAGAAAAATAAAAAAAATAAGAACAAAGAAAAAATATAGAAGAAAGTTACAATTAACGGAAAACAGAAGAAAGAAGTTAGAACTAACTCACAATCAAGAAGGAAGATAAAACTAACAAAAAATAAAGAAGAAAGTTAGAACTAACGAAAAATCACTAAGAAAATTGGAACTGACAAAAAATTAGAAGAAAGTTAGAACTAACGAAAAATCAAGTAGATAGTTAGAACTAACGAAAAATCAAGAATTAGGTTAGAACAAACTGAAAATCAAGAAAAAATTAGAACTGAAAGAAAATCAAGAGTTAAGTTAGAACTAACAAAATTCAAAAAAAATTTACAACTAATAGAAAATCAAGAAGAAAGTTCGAACTAATAGAAAATAATGAAAGTTAGAACTAATAGAAAATCATGAGGATAATCAGAATTAACAGAAAATCAAGAAGAAAGTCAGAATTAACAGAAAATCAAGAAGAAAATTAGAAATAACGAAAAATCAAAATTAAAATTAGTACCAACGAAAAATCAAGAATTATGTCAGAACTACCACAAAAGCAAGAAAAAACAATGAACAGAAAATCAAGAAATAGGTTAGAACTAACAGAAAATCAAAAAAAACAATGAATAGAAAATCAAGATGAAATTTAGAACTAACAGACAATCCAGAAGAAAGTTAGAACTAATAGAAAATCAAATCGAAACGTAGAAATAATAGAAAATGAAGAAAAATGTTAGAACTAATAGAAGATCAAGAAGAACGTTACAACTAACAGAAAATCAAGAAGAATGTTAGAACGAAAAGAAAATCAAGAACTAAGGTAGAACTAACATAAAACCAAAAAAAAGTTAGAACTAATGGAAAATGAAGAAGAAAATTAAAAATAACGAAAAATCAAGAATTAGTTTAGAACTACCTGAAAAGCAAGAAAAAACAATGAACAGAAAATCAAGAAATAGCTTAGAACTACCAGAAAATCAAAAAGAAACAATGAATAGAAAATCAAGAAATTTAGAACTAACAGACAATCAAGAAGAAAGTTAGAACTAATATCAAATAAAGAAGGAAGTTAGAACTAACAGACAATGAAGAAGGAAGCTAGAACTAACAAAAAATCAAAAGTTAGAACTAACATAAAATAAAGAAGAAAGTTAGAAATAACAGAATATCAAAAACAAAGAACTAACAGAAAATCACAAAGAAAGTTAGAATTAACAGAAAATCAAGAAGGAAGTTAGAACTAACAGACAAAAGAGAAGAAAATTGGAAATAACGAAAAATCAAGAAGAAAATTAGAACTAACAGACAATCAAGAAGAAAGTTAGAACTAAGAGAAAATCATAAAAAAAATAAACAGAAAATCAAAAGAAATTTAGAACTAACAAAAGTCAAGAAGAAAGTTAGAATGAACAGAAAATCATGAAGAAAGTTACAACTAACAGACAATCAAGAAGAATGTTAGAACTAATACAAGATCAAGAAGAAAGTTAGAACTAACAAAAAATCACGAAAAAATTAAAACAAAGAGAAAATCATGAAGAAAGTTACATTTAACAGAAAATCAAGAAAAAAGTTAGAACAAACAGACAATCTAGAAAGAAATTTGAACTAAAAAAAACAAAGAAAAAGTTAGAACTAATAGAACATCATGAAGAAAATCAGATTTAACAGAAAATCAAGAAAAAGTCAGAATTAACAGAAAATAGAGAAGGAAGTTAGAACTAAAAGAAAATCAAGAAGCAAGTTAGAACTAACAGATTATCAAGATGAAGTTAGAACTAACACCTTATCAAGAAAAATGTTAGAACTAACAAGAAATCAAGAATTAAATTTGAACTTACAGAACATAAAAAACAAAGATAGAAATAAAAGAAAATCAAGAAGTTAGAACTAACAAAATATCAAAAGTTAGAACTAACAGAATATCAAGAAGTTAGGACTAACAGAAATCAAGAAGTTAGAACTAACAGAAAATCAAGAAGTAAGAACAAACAGAATATCAACAAGTTAGAACTCACAGAAAATCACAAAAAAAAGTTAGAACACAAAAAAATCATGAAAAAAAGTCAGAATTAACAGATAATCAAGAAGGAAGATAGAATTAACAGAAAATCAAGAAGGAAATTAGAACTAACAGACAATTAAGAAGGAAGATAGAACTAACAAAAATCAAAAAAAATTAGAACTAACATAAAATCAAGAAGACGGTTAGAAATAACAAAAAACCAAAAACAAAGAATTAATAGAAAATCACAAAGAAAGTTAGAATTAACAGAAAATCAAGAAGGAAGTTAGAAGTAACAGATAATCAAGAAGAAAGTTAGAAATAACGAAAAATCAATAAGAAAATTACAACTAAGGAGAAATCAAGAATTAGGTTAAAACTACCAGAAAATCAAAAATAAACAATGTACAGAAAATCAAGAACAAATTTAGAGGTAACAGACAATCAAGAAGAAAGTTAGAACTAAGAGAAAATCATAAAAAAAGAATAAACAGAAAATCAATAAGAAATTTAGAACTAACAAAAAGTCAAGAAGAAAGTTACAACTAATATGAAATTACGAAGAAAGTAAGAACTAGAAGAAAATCAAATAGAAGCTTAGAAATAATAGAAAATTTAAGAAAAACGTTAGAACTAATAGAAGATCAAGGAGAAAGTTAGAACTAACAAAAAATCTAAAATGTTAAAACTAATGGAAAATAAAGAAAAAAGTTAGAAATAATAGAAAATAAAGAAGTTAGAACTGATAGAAAATAAAGTAAAAAGGTAGAAATAATAGAAAAGAAAGAAGTTAGAACTGATAGAAAATAAAGAAGAATGATAGAACAAACAGAAAATCAAGAAAAAAAAATTAGGACTAACATCAAATCGAAAAGATAGAACTAACATCAAATGAAGAAGAAAAGAAAATAAAGAAGTTAAAACTAACAGACAATCAAGAAGAAAGTTAGAATTAATAGAAAATAAAGAAGTTAGAACTAATATAAAATCATGAAAAGAATCAGAATTAACAGAAAACCAAGAAAAAAATCAGAATTAACAGAAAATCAAAAAGGAAGTTAGAACTAACACAAAATCAAAAAGTAAGTTTGAACTAATAGAAAATAAAGAGTTAGAACTAACATAAAATCAAGAAAAACGTTAGAAGTAATAGAAAATAAAAAAGAGAAATAAGAGAAAATCGACAAAGACGCTAGAACTAATAGAAAATCAAGAAAAAGTTAGAACTAATAGAAAATAAAGAAAGCAAGTTAGAACTAACAGAAAATCACAAAGAAAGTTAGAAATAATAAAAAATAAAGAAGTTAGAACTGATATAAAATAAAAAAAATGTTAGAACAAACAGAAAATCAAAAAGAAAGTTAGAACTAATAAAAAATCATGAATAAATTTAGAACGGATAAAAAATCAAGAAATTTAGAACTAATAGAAAACCAAAAAGTTACAATGAACATAAAATTAGGAAGGAAGTTAGAACTAATAGATAATCAAGAAGGTAGTTAGAAATAATAGAAAACCATGCATAAAGTTAGAACTAACAGAAAATCACGCACAACAAAGTTAGAACAAACAGAAAATCAATAAGAAAGTTAGAACTAACGTAAAATCAAGAAGATTAGACCTAACGAAAATCAAGAAGAAAATTAGAACTAAGGAAAAAAACAAGAATTAGGTTAAAACTACCAGAAAATCAAAAAAATCAATCAAAAGAAAATCAAGAAGAAATTTAGAACTAACAGAAAATCAAGAAGAAAGTTAGAACTAAGAGAAAATCATAAAAAAAGAATAAACAGAAAATCACAAAGAAATTTAGAACTAACAAAAAGTCAAGAAGAAAGTTAGAACGAACAGACAATCAAGAAGAAAGTTTGAACTAACAGACAATCAAGAAGAAATTTAGAACTAACAGACAATCAAGAAGAAAGTTAGAACTAATATCAAATAACGAAGAAAGTTAGAACTAGTGGAAAATCAAGAAATTAGAATTAATAGAAAACAAAAAAAAATTACAACGAACATAAAATTAGAAAAGAAGTTAGACTAATAGATAATCAAGAAGACAGTTAGAACTAACATAAAATCAAGAAGAAAGTTAGAACTAACATAAAATCAAAAGAAAGTTAGAACTAACATAAAATCAAAAAAGACAGAACTAACATAAAATCAAAAGACAGAAATAAAAAAAAGCAAAGGAAAAGTTAGAACAAACAGAAAATCAAGAAGCCAGTTAGAACTAACATAAAATCAAAAGACAGAACTAAAAAAAAAAGGAAAAGTTAGAACAAACAGAAAATCAAGAAGGAAAATAAAAGAAAGATAAAACTGACATCAAATCAAGAAGAATGTTAGAACTAATAGAAAAAAAAGAAAGTTAGATCTAATAGAAAAATAAAGATGATTATTAGAGCTAATAAAAAAATCAAGAAATTAGAACTAACAGAAAATCAAAAAAACAGAACAAACAGAA